>NC_136866.1:30485687-30518187 GCF_951799975.1 Gobius niger
ATGTTAGCCTGGCAGAGGTATGTTAGCCTGGCAGGGGTATGTTAGCCTGGCAGAGGTATGTTAGCCTGGCAGGGGTATGTTAGCCTGGCAGGGGTATGTTAGCCTGGCAGGGGTATGTTAGCCTGGCAGAGGTATGTTAGCCTGGCAGAGGTATGTTAGCCTGGCAGAGGTATGTTAGCCTGGCAGGGGTATGTTAGCCTGGCAGAGGTATGTTAGCCTGGCAGGGGTATGTTAGCCTGGCAGGGGTAGGTTAGCCTGGCAGGGGTATGTTAGCCTGGCAGGGGTATGTTAGCCTGACAGGGGTAGGTTAGCCTGGCAGGGGTATGTTAGCCTGGCAGGGGTATGTTAGCCTGGCAGGGGTAGGTTAGCCTGGCAGGGGTAGGTTAGCCTGGCAGGGGTATGTTAGCCTGACAGAGGTATGTTAGCCTGGCAGGGGTATGTTAGCCTGGCAGGGGTAGGTTAGCCTGGCAGGGGTAGGTTAGCCTGGCAGGGGTATGTTAGCCTGACAGGGGTAGGTTAGCCTGGCAGGGGTATGTTAGCCTGACAGGGGTAGGTTAGCCTGGCAGGGGTATGTTAGCCTGGCAGGGGTAGGTTAGCCTGACAGGGGTATGTTAGCCTGGCAGGGGTAGGTTAGCCTGGCAGGGGTAGGTTAGCCTGGCAGGGGTATGTTAGCCTGACAGAGGTATGTTAGCCTGACAGGGGTATGTTAGCCTGGCAGGGGTAGGTTAGCCTGGCAGGGGTAGGTTAGCCTGGCAGGGGTATGTTAGCCTGACAGGGGTAGGTTAGCCTGGCAGGGGTAGGTTAGCCTGACAGGGGTATGTTAGCCTGGCAGGGGTATGTTAGCCTGACAGGGGCAGGTTAGCCTGACAGGGGTATGTTAGCCTGGCAGAGGTATGTTAGCCTGGCAGAGGTATGTTAGCCTGGCAGGGGCAGGTTAGCCTGACAGGGGTATGTTAGCCTGGCAGAGGTATGTTAGCCTGACAGAGGTATGTTAGCCTGGCAGAGGTATGTTAGCCTGACAGGGGCAGGTTAGCCTGGCAGGGGTATGTTAGCCTGGCAGGGGCAGGTTAGCCTGACAGAGGTATGTTAGCCTGGCAGAGGTATGTTAGCCTGACAGAGGTATGTTAGCCTGGCAGAGGTATGTTAGCCTGACAGAGGTATGTTAGCCTGGCAGAGGTATGTTAGCCTGACAGGGGCAGGTTAGCCTGGCAGGGGTATGTTAGCCTGGCAGGGGCAGGTTAGCCTGGCAGGAGCCAGACTGATCCTCATGTTCACAGGGATAATTCCCAGGAGGAATTGAACCCGGAACCTTCTAGCTGTGAAGCACGAGCACTAACCGCTGTGCCACCGTATGCAAAAGTACAGTTACTTTAAAAAGTACTTGAGTAAAAGTACGACCACCTCGTCGTTACTGGGACGATGTTCAGAGTTTTCTCTTTGACTCGTAATTATTCATTAAGGCTCATTAAAGTGAAGAAGAAGAAGAAGAAGAAGAAGAAGAAGAAGAAGAAGAAGAAGAAGAAGAAGAAGAAGAAGAAGAAGAAGAAACAAAATGGACGCAGGAGTTTAGTTTTCAGTAGTTTTTTTTATTGAAAATGCCTCTGTTGTTGTTTCTGAAATAAATAAGGTTCGATGAGAACATTGAAAACCAGCTCGTCATGAATCAGTAAAAACAAAATACACGGGTGACGTTACAGAGGAGCGAGTGACACTAATAATATCATCATCATTACATCATTACATCATCATCATCATCATCATTACATCATCATCATCATTATTCAAAAGCAGAAGGATTTCTCTTGTTCCACAGGTTTAGAAAGGCTTTTCCTGAAGGCACATGTTTCTCTAAAAATAACATTACAAAAAATAATACGAAGCACAAACCCAGAGAGTACGGCGGCCCGGGAGGTCAAAACTCATGGTTTATCTGAGCCTGGGACTGGCACAAAGGGCGTGACTGTGCACTGATGATGGGAGACGCTGCAGGTGGATAATGTGAGAGAAGAGAAGATCACTGAGGCTCCAGCAGATTCACCAGGAAGACCTTTTACCACAGGTTTAATCATGGCTGCTAAAGCTCCTCCTGCGAAGGGTGGGCGGAGCCTCCACAGAGCTCCAGGGCTTGATTGACAGGCTCTGGAACCAGTCAATGCACTGAAACCCCCCCCCCCACTGGTCACGTGGGTCAGAGCGGCTTTTAGAAAAAACTCAACTTTTGGAGCCAGACTTCAGGCCCATATATGGTCGTGTTTGAAAACTATTTGGAGAAAAATCTAAACTTTGTCTAATTAAACAAAAACTAAAAATTTTTAACAAATGCTGAATCATGAAAATAGTTTTATACAAAGACATGGAGAGGAGCAAAGTGGTTCAACAGCCCATAAACACAAAAATAATGGAGAATGCTAATGTCATGCTACATGCTAGCAGCGTGCTAATGCTAACGGCTAGCTACAGCTGCCGTGTTTTCACTTCTACTGAACAATCTGAATAAACATCCACATGGGCCTGATTTAGACTTGACTTTGTTTATGTGATAAATATGTTTAGATTATACCAGAAAACGGCTAAAAAGAGCAAAAAACGAAATATTCTGTTTCCCCCTCGGCGAGGCCACGCCCCCTTCTATTACAGCGATGTCACCTCCATGAGGACCAAAGAGGAGCACGATCCTCACACACTGGGTTTACTCAGTTTAAACAAAGCGGACAGAGGGAGGTTATATTGCTGTAACAAACCGGACTGAACCGGATTAAACTTGTCTAAACTGGACTGAATTAAACTGGACTGAACCAGATTAAACCGGACTAAACCGGACTGAACTAAAATGAATTAAACTGGACTAAACTGGACAGAACCGGACTAAACTGAACTGGACTAAACTGGACTAAACTGGTCTAAACTGGTCTAAACTGCCTCCATGGACATTATTGTGACTCAGGAGGATTCTTTGTGATTGTCGTTACGTCTGAGTCGTGAGAGTTACAGGTTTCTCTGTCCAGACGTCAGGTTTATAACGTTTCATTTGTTAGCCGTAGCATGTGTTAGCGATAGCATAGCTTCTCACAGGCTAAAGGCAACAACACGTAAACATTACCTTTCGGTCTTATTTAGGTCTAACCACAATGATCCTAAAGTCTGTGTTCACCTGTGTCATTTTAATGCTAATCATGCTAATCATGCTAATCATGCTAATCTCCCGTTGCCTCCTTCCTAACCCAGCTCTAACTCTTCACTGTGGCCTCATGAGTTCCGTCTAAGGTTCTGTTAAAGTGACAGGATCCAGTTCTAAAGCTTCTCACAGAAAGTCCATCATGTTTGTTAAAGTTAAAACGTGTAGCTTTAACAACATGCTAGGCTACATGTTTGTGTTGTTTAGCGAGTGCGAGAGTAAGACGAGACTAAACTCATCATCGACCTGCAGCGTCTCGCGTTGAGACTTTGCTAAAATGTATAAAAATGTGTTAAATAAAGAGAGTTTCACAGAGGGTTCCTGGAGATAAAGGTTTTTTCTGTGGAGGTTTGTCCTTCAGGGCCACCGTACATGTCAAATATTCACAAACTCCACAGGTGAACGGATATTGGTCCCTTTTCGAGCCGACTGTGCAAAGTCTGAATCTGATCTAAAGTCCGGCAGATTCGGCCCCGCCTCCGGGTTTTTTTAGGCCCCGCCTCCGGATTTTAGGGACCGCCTCTGGATCCTGGGCGTGGCTTGGTCCAGGACTTGAACTTGTGACTCGCGGGTGATCTGGCCTAAAGCGACAGGAAGAGCAGCTGACAGCGAGGACTTTCAAAATAAAAGAGGAGCGAGGGCGTGTCCACCAGGGGGCGCTCACTGTGTCCACCAGGGGGCGCTAACTGTGTCCACCAGGGGGCGCTCACTGTGTCCACCAGGGGGCGCTCACTGTGTCCACCAGGGGGCGCTCACTGTGTCCACCAGGGGGCGCTCACTGTGTCCACCAGGGGGCGCTCACTGCTCCATGAGGAAAGAGTTAACTAAGCTCACGTTTATGCCCTCTAGTGGACGCCCCTGTGATGCCCTCTAGTGGACGTGCCTGTGATGCCCTCTAGTGGACGCCCCTGTGATGCCCTCTAGTGGACGCCCCTGTGATGCCCTCTAGTGGACCTGCCTGTGATGCCCTCTAGTGGACGGGCCTGTGATGCCCTCTAGTGGACGGGCCTGTGATGCCCTCTAGTGGACGCCCCTGTGATGCCCTCTAGTGGACGCCCCTGTGATGCCCTCTAGTGGACCTGCCTGTGATGCCCTCTAGTGGACGCGCCTGTGATGCCCTCCAGTGGACGCCCCTGTGATGCCCTCTAGTGGACGTGCCTGTGATGCCCTCTAGTGGACGCCCCTGTGATGCCCTCTAGTGGACGCCCCTGTGATGCCCTCTAGTGGACGGGCCTGTGATGCCCTCTAGTGGACGCCCCTGTGATGCCCTCTAGTGGACGCCCCTGTGATGCCCTCTAGTGGACGGGCCTGTGATGCCCTCTAGTGGACGCCCCTGTGATGCCCTCTAGTGGACGCCCCTGTGATGCCCTCTAGTGGACGCCCCTGTGATGCCCTCTAGTGGACGCCCCTGTGATGCCCTCTAGTGGACGCCCCTGTGATGCCCTCTAGTGGACGCCCCTGTGATGCCCTCTAGTGGACGGGCCTGTGATGCCCTCTAGTGGACGTGCCTGTGATGCCCTCTAGTGGACGGGCCTGTGATGCGCTCTAGTGGACGCCCCTGTGATGCCCTCTAGTGGACGTGCCTGTGATGCCCTCTAGTGGACGCCCCTGTGATGCCCTCTAGTGGACGCCCCTGTGATGCCCTCTAGTGGACGCCCCTGTGATGCCCTCTAGTGGACGGGCCTGTGATGCCCTCTAGTGGACGCCCCTGTGATGCCCTCTAGTGGACGTCCCTGTGATGCCCTCTAGTGGACGCCCCTGTGATGCCCTCTAGTGGACGGGCCTGTGATGCCCTCTAGTGGACGCCCCTGTGATGCCCTCTAGTGGACGCCCCTGTGATGCCCTCTAGAGGACGCCCCTGTGATGCCCTCTAGTGGACGGGCCTGTGATGCCCTCTAGTGGACGTGCCTGTGATGCCCTCTAGTGGACGCCCCTGTGATGCCCTCTAGTGGACGGGCCTGTGATGCCCTCTAGTGGACGCCCCTGTGATGCCCTCTAGTGGACGTGCCTGTGATGCCCTCTAGTGGACGCCCCTGTGATGCCCTCTAGTGGACGGGCCTGTGATGCCCTCTAGTGGACGCCCCTGTGATGCCCTCTAGTGGACGCCCCTGTGATGCCCTCTAGTGGACGCCCCTGTGATGCCCTCTAGTGGACGTGCCTGTGATGCCCTCTAGTGGACGGGCCTGTGATGCCCTCTAGTGGACGGGCCTGTGATGCCCTCTAGTGGACGCGCCTGTGATGCCCTCTAGTGGACGCCCCTGTGATGCCCTCTAGTGGACCTGCCTGTGATGCCCTCTAGTGGACGGGCCTGTGATGCCCTCTAGTGGACGGGCCTGTGATGCCCTCTAGTGGACGCGCCTGTGATGCCCTCTAGTGGACGCCCCTGTGATGCCCTCTAGTGGACGCCCCTGTGATGCCCTCTAGTGGACGTCCCTGTGATGCCCTCTAGTGGACGGGCCTGTGATGCCCTCTAGTGGACGCCCCTGTGATGCCCTCTAGTGGACGCCCCTGTGATGCCCTCTAGTGGACGTGTCTGTGATGCCCTCTAGTGGACGCCCCTGTAAGGCCCTCTAGTGGACGTGCCTGTGATGCCCTCTAGTGGACGGGCCTGTGATGCCCTCTAGTGGACGCCCCTGTGATGCCCTCTAGTGGACGGGCCTGTGATGCCCTCTAGTGGACGCCCCTGTGATGCCCTCTAGTGGACGCCCCTGTGATGCCCTCTAGTGGACGTCCCTGTGATGCCCTCTAGTGGACGGGCCTGTGATGCCCTCTAGTGGACGCCCCTGTGATGCCCTCTAGTGGACGCCCCTGTGATGCCCTCTAGTGGACGTGTCTGTGATGCCCTCTAGTGGACGCCCCTGTAAGGCCCTCTAGTGGACGTGCCTGTGATGCCCTCTAGTGGACGGGCCTGTGATGCCCTCTAGTGGACGTGCCTGTGATGCCCTCTAGTGGACGGGCCTGTGATGCCCTCTAGTGGACGCCCCTGTGATGCCCTCTAGTGGACGGGCCTGTGATGCCCTCTAGTGGACGCGTCTGTGATGCCCTCTAGTGGACGCCCCTGTGATGCCCTCTAGTGGACGCCCCTGTGATGCCCTCTAGTGGACGTGCCTGTGATGCCCTCTAGTGGACGGGCCTGTGATGCCCTCTAGTGGACGGGCCTGTGATGCCCTCTAGTGGACGGGCCTGTGATGCCCTCTAGTGGACGCCCCTGTGATGCCCTCTAGTGGACGCCCCTGTGATGCCCTCTAGTGGACGGGCCTGTGATGCCCTCTAGTGGACGGGCCTGTGATGCCCTCTAGTGGACGCCCCTGTGATGCCCTCTAGTGGACGGGCCTGTGATGCCCTCTAGTGGACGCCCCTGTGATGCCCTCTAGTGGACGCCCCTGTGATGCCCTCTAGTGGACGGGCCTGTGATGCCCTCTAGTGGACGCCCCTGTGATGCCCTCTAGTGGACGCCCCTGTGATGCCCTCTAGTGGACGCCCCTGTGATGCCCTCTAGTGGACGCCCCTGTGATGCCCTCTAGTGGACGCCCCTGTGATGCCCTCTAGTGGACGTGTCTGTGATGCCCTCTAGTGGACGCCGCTGTGATGCCCTCTAGTGGACGCCCCTGTGATGCCCTCTAGTGGACGGGCCTGTGATGCCCTCTAGTGGACGCCCCTGTGATGCCCTCTAGTGGACGCCCCTGTGATGCCCTCTAGTGGACGGGCCTGTGATGCCCTCTAGTGGACGGGCCTGTGATGCCCTCTAGTGGACGGGCCTGTGATGCCCTCTAGTGGACGGGCCTGTGATGCCCTCTAGTGGACGCCCCTGTGATGCCCTCTAGTGGACGGGCCTGTGATGCCCTCTAGTGGACGCCCCTGTGATGCCCTCTAGTGGACGCCCCTGTGATGCCCTCTAGTGGACGTGCCTGTGATGCCCTCTAGTGGACGCCCCTGTGATGCCCTCTAGTGGACGCGCCTGTGATGCCCTCTAGTGGACGGGCCTGTGATGCCCTCTAGTGGACGCGCCTGTGATGCCCTCTAGTGGACGCCCCTGTGATGCCCTCTAGTGGACGGGCCTGTGATGCCCTCTAGTGGACGCCCCTGTGATGCCCTCTAGTGGACGTGCCTGTGATGCCCTCTAGTGGACGGGCCTGTGATGCCCTCTAGTGGACGGGCCTGTGATGCCCTCTAGTGGACGTGCCTGTGATGCCCTCTAGTGGACGCCCCTGTGATGCCCTCTAGTGGACGGGCCTGT
The DNA here is from genome assembly GCF_951799975.1 of Gobius niger. Lineage (NCBI taxonomy): Eukaryota > Metazoa > Chordata > Actinopteri > Gobiiformes > Gobiidae > Gobius > Gobius niger. The sequence continues at coordinate 30,493,100 of NC_136866.1, forward strand.
GATGCCCTCTAGTGGACGGGCCTGTGATGCCCTCTAGTGGACGGGCCTGTGATGCCCTCTAGTGGACGCCCCTGTGATGCCCTCTAGTGGACGTGCCTGTGATGCCCTCTAGTGGACGGGCCTGTGATGCCCTCTAGTGGACGCCCCTGTGATGCCCTCTAGTGGACGCCCCTGTGATGCCCTCTAGTGGACTCCCCTGTGATGCCCTCTAGTGGACGCCCCTGTGATGCCCTCTAGTGGACGTCCCTGTGATGCCTCTAGTGGACGTGTCTGTGATGCCCTCTAGTGGACGCCCCTGTGATGCCCTCTAGTGGACTCCCCTGTGATGCCTCTAGTGGACGTGTCTGTGATGCCCTCTAGTGGACGCCCCTGTGATGCCCTCTAGTGGACGCCCCTGTGATGCCCTCTAGTGGACGGGCCTGTGATGTCCTCTAGTGGACGCCCCTGTGATGTCCTCTAGTGGACGCCCCTGTGATGTCCTCTAGTGGACGCCCCTGTGATGTCCTCTAGTGGACGCCCCTGTGATGTCCTCTAGTGGACGGGCCTGTGATGCCCTCTAGTGGACGCCCCTGTGATGCCCTCTAGTGGACGTGTCTGTGATGCCCTCTAGTGGACGCCCCTGTGATGCCCTCTAGTGGACGCCCCTGTGATGCCCTCTAGTGGACGCCCCTGTGATGCCCTCTAGTGGACGCCCCTGTGATGTCCTCTAGTGGACTCCCCTGTGATGCCTCTAGTGGACGCCCCTGTGATGGCCTCTAGTGGACGTCCCTGTGATGCCCTCTAGTGGACGCCCCTGTGATGCCCTCTAGTGGACGCCCCTGTGATGCCCTCTAGTGGACGCCCCTGTGATGCCCTCTAGTGGACGCCCCTGTGATGCCCTCTAGTGGACGGGCCTGTGATGCCCTCTAGTGGACGCCCCTGTGATGCCCTCTAGTGGACGCCCCTGTGATGCCCTCTAGTGGACGCCCCTGTGATGCCCTCTAGTGGACGCCCCTGTGATGCCCTCTAGTGGACGCCCCTGTGATGCCCTCTAGTGGACGGGCCTGTGATGCCCTCTAGTGGACGCCCCTGTGATGCCCTCTAGTGGACGCCCCTGTGATGCCCTCTAGTGGACGGGCCTGTGATGCCCTCTAGTGGACGCCCCTGTGATGCCCTCTAGTGGACGCCCCTGTGATGCCCTCTAGTGGACGGGCCTCTAGTGGACGCCCCTGTGATGCCCTCTAGTGGACGCCCCTGTGATGTCCTCTAGTGGACTCCCCTGTGATGCCTCTAGTGGACGCCCCTGTGATGTCCTCTAGTGGACGTCCCTGTGATGCCCTCTAGTGGACGCCCCTGTGATGTCCTCTAGTGGACTCCCCTGTGATGCCTCTAGTGGACGCCCCTGTGATGGCCTCTAGTGGACGTCCCTGTGATGCCCTCTAGTGGACGCCCCTGTGATGCCCTCTAGTGGACGCCCCTGTGATGCCCTCTAGTGGACGCCCCTGTGATGCCCTCTAGTGGACGGGCCTGTGATGCCCTCTAGTGGACGCCCCTGTGATGCCCTCTAGTGGACGTGTCTGTGATGCCCTCTAGTGGACGCCCCTGTGATGCCCTCTAGTGGACGCCCCTGTGATGCCCTCTAGTGGACGCCTCTGTGATGCCCTCTAGTGGACGGGCCTGTGATGCCCTCTAGTGGACGCCTCTGTGATGCCCTCTAGTGGACGCCCCTGTGATGCCCTCTAGTGGACGGGCCTGTGATGCCCTCTAGTGGACGCCCCTGTGATGCCCTCTAGTGGACACCCCTGTGATGCCCTCTAGTGGACGCCTCTGTGATGCCCTCTAGTGGACGCCCCTGTGATGCCCTCTAGTGGACGCCCCTGTGATGCCCTCTAGTGGACGCCCCTGTGATGCCCTCTAGTGGACGTGCCTGTGATGCCCTCTAGTGGACGCCCCTGTGATGCCCTCTAGTGGACGGGCCTGTGATGCCCTCTAGTGGACGTGTCTGTGATGCCCTCTAGTGGACGTGTCTGTGATGCCCTCTAGTGGACGCCCCTGTGATGCCCTCTAGTGGACGCCCCTGTGATGCCCTCTAGTGGACGCCCCTGTGATGCCCTCTAGTGGACGCCCCTGTGATGCCCTCTAGTGGACGCCCCTGTGATGCCCTCTAGTGGACGCCCCTGTGATGCCCTCTAGTGGACGCCCCTGTGATGCCCTCTAGTGGACGCCCCTGTGATGCCCTCTAGTGGACGGGCCTGTGATGCCCTCTAGTGGACGCCCCTGTGATGCCCTCTAGTGGACGGGCCTGTGATGCCCTCTAGTGGACGCCCCTGTGATGCCCTCTAGTGGACGCCCCTGTGATGCCCTCTAGTGGACGGGCCTGTGATGCCCTCTAGTGGACGGGCCTGTGATGCCCTCTAGTGGACGCCCCTGTGATGCCCTCTAGTGGACGGGCCTGTGATGCCCTCTAGTGGACGCCCCTGTGATGCCCTCTAGTGGACGCCCCTGTGATGCCCTCTAGTGGACGCCCCTGTGATGCCCTCTAGTGGACGCCCCTGTGATGCCCTCTAGTGGACGCCCCTGTGATGCCCTCTAGTGGACGCCCCTGTGATGCCCTCTAGTGGACGCCCCTGTGATGCCCTCTAGTGGAGCTAAAACCAAAACTCTGAGCAGGAACAAAACAACTTCAGGTCTTACACATTTGAACAGGATTAACACAGGAAAGATTACACATTTCACATGAAGTTAAAAAAGAAATAAAAACACTGTGAAGCATCGGGGGGAACAGGGTTCATGTTCCTCACGGAGCTTCACAGACGGAGTGGTTACTGTGAGTGATCCGCTGTTAGCACTGAGTCTTTGGTGAGTTCAGGGGGTTTGGTGAAGGAACGATCCAGCTGTTTTAACTTCCGATACCGATACTGGGGTTTGAGAGCTTACCGATACCAACCGATACCAACCGATACAGACCGATACCAACCGATACAGACCGATACCAACCGATACCGACCGATACCGATCGATACCGATCGATACAGACCGATACCAACCGATACCAACCGATACCAACCGATACCGACCAATACAGACCGATACAGACCGATATCGACCGATATCGACCGATAACGACCGATATCGACCGATACCAACCGATACCGACCGACACCGACCGATACCGACCGATATCGACCGATATCGACGATACCAACCGACACCGACCGATACCAACCGATATCGACCAATACCAACCGATACCGACCAATACAGACCGATACAGACCGATACAGACCGATATCGACCGATAACGACCGATATCGACCGATACCAACCGATACAGACCGATATCGACCGATATCGACCGATATCGACGATACCAACCGATGCCAACCGATACCGACCAATACCAACCGACACCGACCGATACCGACCGATATCGACCGATATCGAAGATACCAACCGATGCCAACCGATACCGACCGATACCAACCGACACCGGCCGATACCGACCGATACCGACCGATACCGACCGATACCGACCGATATCGACCGATATCGAAGATACCAACCGATGCCAACCGATACCAACCGACACCGGCCGATACCGACCGATACCGACCGATACCGACCGATATCGACCGATACCAACCGATACCAACCGACACCGACCGATACCGACCGATACCAAGCGATACCAACCGACACCGACCGATACCAACCGACACCAACTGATACCGACCGGTATCGGCCGATACCAACCGATACCGACCGATATCGACCGATACCAACCAATACCAGGAGACTTTGGCTGTATCTGAATGTCCACACTATTCCCTATATAGTGACTATGATGGTGAAAATATCTTAACGTTAGCTGCTAACCTTTAGCTCGAGCTAAATGACCGATAGCTTCATGCTAACGTTAGCTGCTAACCTTTAGCTCGAGCTAAAGGACCGATAGCTTCATGCTAACGTTAGCTGCTAACCTTTAGCTCGAGCTAAATGACCGATAGCTTCATGCTAATGTTAGCGGCTAACCTTTAGCTCGAGCTAAATGACCGATAGCTTCCTCTGGAATAATCCAAGCCATTCATGTAAAATCCATGTTAAATATAAAGTATCTGACTCGTATTTATCCATAAATATTCCGCTGTCTCTGAGTTTGTTTTTTGTCGCAGAAATACTTTATTCCTGGAGTTTAGCGACTTTTATCAGTCGTGTCTTCTGTCCGAATCACCAGCAGAATATGTGCCTATATAATCTACTATATAGTCTCCTATAGCGCGGGGCCTGTGTAGTGAATGAGGGTCAGGGACGAGGGTGGACGTTCAGACACAGAGAAACCTGGTCTTCCTGTAGATGGTTTTGCTACAGCGCCCCCACAGGCTGCAGAGGAGCACTGCATTTAAAATAAAAGACATGTGATGGAAAACTGAAAACAAGGCTGCAGAGAGAGAGAGTCTACAGATCACGTCAGTATGGGTTCAGTATGGGTTCAGTATGGGTTCAGTATCGGGTCAGTATGGGTTCAGTATGGGTTCAGTATCGGTTCAGTATCGGTTCAGTATGGGTTCAGTATGGGTTCAGTATCGGGTCAGTATCGGGTCAGTATGGGTTCAGTATGGGTTCAGTATGGGTTCAGTATCGGGTCAGTATCGGTTCAGTATCGGTTCAGTATCGGTTCAGTATCGGTTCAGAATGGGATATTTGAAAGCATGGGTATCTTCTGGGCCAGTATCGGTATGGGGAGCTTGGTGAGTAGCTTCTGCGGGTGAGTAGACTCGTGAGTATCTCTGTAGGCGCTGCCGGTTAGTGACCATTCAAACAGCCGCGTTCCAGCCAAAGCCGGACATTCCTAAGGTCAACCTGGAAACGACGAGCGGCGTCAGGGCAGGATTAGACTCACGGACATTAGTCGGGATTCAACCAGTCAAAATGCAGTATTAGTCTGAGTGAATACATGCATTTTACTGCGAGGCGCCGGAACTGAGGAACCGAGAGGAACCGAGAGGAACCGAGAGGGACTGAGAGAGACTGAGAGGAACTGAGAGGGACTGAGAGAGACTGAGAGAGACTGAGAGGGACTGAGAGAGACTGAGAGGAACTGAGAGAGACTGAGAGAGACTGAGAGAGACTGAGAGAGACTGAGAGGGACTGAGAGAGACTGAGAGAGACTGAGAGGGACTGAGAGGGACTGAGAGGAACTGAGAGAGACTGAGAGGGACTGAGAGAGACTGAGAGAGACTGAGAGAGACTGAGAGGGACTGAGAGAGACTGAGAGGGACTGAGAGGGAGTGAGAGGGACTGAGAGGGACTGAGAGGGACTGAGAGAGACTGAGAGGGAGTGAGAGGGACTGAGAGGGACTGAGAGGGAGTGAGAGGGACTGAGAGGGAGTGAGAGGGAGTGAGAGAGACTGAGAGGGAGTGAGAGGGACTGAGAGGGACTGAGAGGGACTGAGAGAGACTGAGAGGGAGTGAGAGAGACTGAGAGGGACTGAGAGGGACTGAGAGAGACTGAGAGGGACTGAGAGGGAGTGAGAGAGACTGAGAGGGAGTGAGAGAGACTGAGAGAGACTGAGAGGGAGTGAGAGGGACTGAGAGAGACTGAGAGGGACTGAGAGAGACTGAGAGGGAGTGAGAGAGACTGAGAGGGAGTGAGAGGGAGTGAGAGGGACTGAGAGGGACTGAGAGGGACTGAGAGGGAGTGAGAGAGACTGAGAGAGACTGAGAGGGAGTGAGAGAGACTGAGAGGGACTGAGAGGGACTGAGAGAGACTGAGAGGGACTGAGAGGGAGTGAGAGAGACTGAGAGGGAGTGAGAGAGACTGAGAGGGACTGAGAGGGACTGAGAGAGACTGAGAGGGACTGAGAGGGAGTGAGAGAGACTGAGAGGGACTGAGAGAGACTGAGAGGGACTGAGAGGGACTGAGAGAGACTGAGAGGGACTGAGAGGGAGTGAGAGAGACTGAGAGGGAGTGAGAGGGAGTGAGAGAGACTGAGAGGGACTGAGAGAGACTGAGAGGGACTGAGAGAGACTGAGAGGGAGTGAGAGAGACTGAGAGGGAGTGAGAGGGAGTGAGAGAGACTGAGAGGGAGTGAGAGAGACTGAGAGGGAGTGAGAGAGACTGAGAGGGAGTGAGAGGGAGTGAGAGGGAGTGAGAGAGACTGAGAGGGAGTGAGAGAGACTGAGAGGGACTGAGAGAGACTGAGAGGGAGTGAGAGAGACTGAGAGAGACTGAGAGGGAGTGAGAGGGAGTGAGAGAGACTGAGAGGGAGTGAGAGAGACTGAGAGGGACTGAGAGAGACTGAGAGGGAGTGAGAGAGACTGAGAGGGAGTGAGAGGGAGTGAGAGAGACTGAGAGGGAGTGAGAGAGACTGAGAGGGAGTGAGAGAGACTGAGAGGGACTGAGAGAGACTGAGAGGGAGTGAGAGAGACTGAGAGGGAGTGAGAGGGAGTGAGAGAGACTGAGAGGGAGTGAGAGAGACTGAGAGGGAGTGAGAGAGACTGAGAGGGAGTGAGAGGGAGTGAGAGAGACTGAGAGGGACTGAGAGAGACTGAGAGGGAGTGAGAGGGAGTGAGAGAGACTGAGAGGGACTGAGAGAGACTGAGAGAGACTGAGAGAGACTGAGAGGGACTGAGAGAGACTGAGAGGGAGTGAGAGAGACTGAGAGGGACTGAGAGAGACTGAGAGGGAGTGAGAGAGACTGAGAGGGAGTGAGAGGGAGTGAGAGAGACTGAGAGGGAGTGAGAGGGAGTGAGAGAGACTGAGAGAGACTGAGAGGGAGTGAGAGAGACTCAGAGGGAGTGAGAGGGAGTGAGAGAGACTGAGAGGGAGTGAGAGGGAGTGAGAGAGACTGAGAGAGACTGAGAGGGAGTGAGAGAGACTCAGAGGGAGTGAGAGGGAGTGAGAGAGACTGAGAGGGAGTGAGAGAGACTGAGAGAGACTCAGAGGGAGTGAGAGGGAGTGAGAGAGACTGAGAGAGACTGAGAGGGAGTGAGAGGGAGTGAGAGAGACTGAGAGGGACTGAGAGAGACTGAGAGGGAGTGAGAGGGACTGAGAGGGACTGAGAGAGACTGAGAGGGACTGAGAGGGACTGAGAGGGAGTGAGAGGGAGTGAGAGAGACTGAGAGGGAGTGAGAGGGACTGAGAGGGACTGAGAGGGACTGAGAGAGACTGAGAGGGAGTGAGAGGGACTGAGAGGGAGTGAGAGAGACTGAGAGGGAGTGAGAGGGAGTGAGAGAGACTGAGAGGGAGTGAGAGGGACTGAGAGGGACTGAGAGAGACTGAGAGGGAGTGAGAGAGACTGAGAGGGAGTGAGAGAGACTGAGAGGGAGTGAGAGGGAGTGAGAGAGACTGAGAGGGAGTGAGAGGGAGTGAGAGAGACTGAGAGGGAGTGAGAGAGACTGAGAGGGAGTGAGAGAGACTCAGAGGGAGTGAGAGGGAGTGAGAGAGACTGAGAGGGAGTGAGAGGGAGTGAGAGAGACTGAGAGGGACTGAGAGAGACTGAGAGGGAGTGAGAGGGAGTGAGAGAGACTGAGAGGGAGTGAGAGAGACTGAGAGGGACTGAGAGAGACTGAGAGGGACTGAGAGAGACTGAGAGGGACTGAGAGAGACTGAGAGGGACTGAGAGAGACTGAGAGGGACTGAGAGGGAGTGAGAGAGACTGAGAGGGAGTGAGAGAGACTGAGAGGGACTGAGAGAGACTGAGAGGGACTGAGAGAGACTCAGAGGGAGTGAGAGGGAGTGAGAGGGAGTGAGAGGGACTGAGAGAGACTCAGAGGGAGTGAGAGAGACTGAGAGGGAGTGAGAGGGAGTGAGAGAGACTGAGAGGGAGTGAGAGGGAGTGAGAGAGACTGAGAGGGACTGAGAGAGACTCAGAGGGAGTGAGAGGGAGTGAGAGGGAGTGAGAGAGACTGAGAGGGAGTGAGAGAGAGTGAGAGAGACTGAGAGGGAGTGAGAGAGACTGAGAGGGAGTGAGAGAGACTGAGAGAGACTGAGAGGGAGTGAGAGAGACTGAGAGGGAGTGAGAGAGAGTGAGAGGGAGTGAGAGAGACTGAGAGGGAGTGAGAGAGAGTGAGAGAGACTGAGAGGGAGTGAGAGGGAGTGAGAGAGAGTGAGAGAGACTGAGAGGGAGTGAGAGAGACTGAGAGGGAGTGAGAGGGAGTGAGAGAGAGTGAGAGAGACTGAGAGGGAGTGAGAGAGACTGAGAGGGAGTGAGAGAGAGTGAGAGGGAGTGAGAGAGACTGAGAGGGAGTGAGAGAGAGTGAGAGAGACTGAGAGGGAGTGAGAGAGACTGAGAGGGAGTGAGAGGGAGTGAGAGAGACTGAGAGGGACTGAGAGAGACTCAGAGGGAGTGAGAGAGACTGAGAGGGAGTGAGAGAGACTGAGAGGGAGTGAGAGAGACTGAGAGGGAGTGAGAGAGACTGAGAGGGAGTGAGAGGGAGTGAGAGAGACTGAGAGGGAGTGAGAGAGACTGAGAGGGAGTGAGAGAGACTGAGAGGGACTGAGAGGGAGTGAGAGAGACTGAGAGAGACTGAGAGGGAGTGAGAGAGACTGAGAGGGAGTGAGAGGGAGTGAGAGAGACTGAGAGAGAGTGAGAGGGAGTGAGAGAGACTGAGAGGGAGTGAGAGGGACTGAGAGGGACTGAGAGGGACTGAGAGGGAGTGAGAGAGACTGAGAGGGAGTGAGAGGGACTGAGAGGGAGTGAGAGAGACTGAGAGGGACTGAGAGGGACTGAGAGGGAGTGAGAGAGACTGAGAGGGAGTGAGAGGGACTGAGAGGGAGTGAGAGAGACTGAGAGAGACTGAGAGGGACTGAGAGGGACTGAGAGGGACTGAGAGGGAGTGAGAGGAACTGAGAGGGACTGAGAGGGAGTGAGAGGGACTGAGAGAGACTGAGAGGGAGTGAGAGGGACTGAGAGGGACTGAGAGAGAGTGAGAGAGACTGAGAGGGACTGAGAGGGAGTGAGAGGGAGTGAGAGAGACTGAGAGAGACTGAGAGGGACTGAGAGAGACTGAGAGAGACTGAGAGAGACTGAGAGAGACTGAGAGAGACTGAGAGGGACTGAGAGAGAGTGAGAGAGACTGAGAGGGACTGAGAGGGAGTGAGAGGGACTGAGAGAGAGTGAGAGAGACTGAGAGGGACTGAGAGGGAGTGAGAGGGAGTGAGAGAGACTGAGAGAGACTGAGAGGGACTGAGAGGGAGTGAGAGAGACTGAGAGAGACTGAGAGAGACTGAGAGGGACTGAGAGAGACTGAGAGGGAGTGAGAGAGACTGAGAGAGACTGAGAGAGACTGAGAGGGAGTGAGAGAGACTGAGAGAGACTGAGAGAGACTGAGAGAGACTGAGAGGGACTGAGAGAGACTGAGAGGGAGTGAGAGGGAGTGAGAGAGACTGAGAGGGAGTGAGAGAGACTGAGAGAGACTGAGAGAGACTGAGAGAGACTGAGAGGGAGTGAGAGAGACTGAGAGGGAGTGAGAGGGAGTGAGAGAGACTGAGAGGGAGTGAGAGAGACTGAGAGAGACTGAGAGGGACTGAGAGAGACTGAGAGGGAGTGAGAGAGACTGAGAGGGAGTGAGAGGGAGTGAGAGAGACTGAGAGAGAGTGAGAGGGACTGAGAGGGAGTGAGAGGGACTGAGAGGGAGTGAGAGAGACTGAGAGAGACTGAGAGAGACTGAGAGAGACTGAGAGGGAGTGAGAGGGACTGAGAGAGACTGAGAGGGAGTGAGAGGGACTGAGAGGGAGTGAGAGAGACTGAGAGGGACTGAGAGGGACTGAGAGAGACTGAGAGGGACTGAGAGGGACTGAGAGGGACTGAGAGGGAGTGAGAGGGACTGAGAGGGAGTGAGAGAGACTGAGAGGGACTGAGAGGGACTGAGAGAGACTGAGAGAGACTGAGAGGGAGTGAGAGAGACTGAGAGGGACTGAGAGGGACTGAGAGGGACTGAGAGGGAGTGAGAGGGACTGAGAGGGAGTGAGAGGGACTGAGAGGGAGTGAGAGGGAGTGAGAGGGACTGAGAGGGAGTGAGAGGGACTGAGAGGGAGTGAGAGAGACTGAGAGGGACTGAGAGGGACTGAGAGAGACTGAGAGGGAGTGAGAGGGACTGAGAGAGACTGAGAGGGACTGAGAGAGACTGAGAGAGACTGAGAGGGACTGAGAGAGACTGAGAGGGACTGAGAGAGACTGAGAGAGACTGAGAGGGACTGAGAGAGACTGAGAGGGACTGAGAGAGACTGAGAGAGACTGAGAGGGACTGAGAGAGACTGAGAGGGACTGAGAGAGACTGAGAGAGACTGAGAGAGACTGAGAGAGACTGAGAGAGACTGAGAGAGACTGAGAGGGACTGAGAGAGACACACCCAGCACATTTTCTCCATTTTCAGCTTTACTCAAATCTTAAAGTATCTTGACTGGATGGTGAACAGTCTATGGGCCTATACGCCTCATTTGAAAGCTAAGGCGGCGCTGTCACCTCATCGTCACTTTTTAGGTTTGCCACGTTTTTCTCACACATTTTTGTCACATTTTTGCTATATATTTTTTGCATTTTGTTGTCTATTTTGCATTTTTTAAACATATATATATATTTTTTTCATATTTTCTTTGCCTTTTTCTCATTTTTATCTCGCATTTTTGACACGTTTATCTCAATTTTTTCTCATGTTTTTTTCTCATTTTTGTCAGGTTTTTGTTTTCATTTTTCTCATTTGTTTTGCTTTTTTTCCCCTCAAATTTTCGCGATGTTTTTGTCGTATTTTTGTTGCTATTTGTCACGTTTTGTTGCCTTTTGTTTGGGTTTTTTCTCTCGTTTTTGCCATGATCCAGTCCTCCAAAACACGGACCGGATCCAGACACAGTATATTAGTATATACAGTATATTAGAAAACACGGACCGGATTTCTGAAAGTACACTGAGTTCTAATGGACGAGTGGATTTGTTCTAACGATAATAATGGGGGAAAAACTGCACTTATTATAATATTATAGATGTAATTATTATTTCTATTCAGAGTTTTGTTTAAATGTGCTGAATGAATAAAGTGGATGGACTTGTTTATCCAAATGATTTCAGTCATTTCCTTTCAGTCCTTTATTGTTCCCAGCGTCCTCAGCCCCTGTGGCGCCTCGCAGTCTGAGTTTTGTTAATCCAGACTGGTTCAGAGTGTGGGGCCCCCTGGCTGTGAGCGCGGGGGCCCGTCCTGAACCCGATGTGCCCTCACCTGTGTAGCCCTGGCCGTTGTAGGGGATGCCCACGCACTGGGAGGAGTCGCAGTACCCGGCCGGGCCTGGGGAGCCTCTGATGCCCGGGTACCCCTGTCTGCCCGGGGGCCCGCGAGCTCCGGCTGAGCCAGGGGGCCCCGGGGTCCCCGTCCTGGTCTCCCCGGGGGGCCCTGAGACCAGAGAGAGAGGGTTAGACACAGAGACCAGGACCTAGACTGATGTAAAGTGTGGAGTCAGACCTGGAGCTCCGCGAGGTCCTTTGGGTCCCACCACGGATGTGCCTCGGTCGCCCTTCTCTCCGGGAGCCCCTGGAGGACACACTCGGAATTACAACATCACCATGGTTTGTCTGGGCTGACGGAGGCTTCGTGCAGTGCGCCATAAAGCAATAAAACATGACTAAAGTGATGTATATGAGACACAAAGGGCGGGGTCAAGGGGCGGGGCTCCACAGCGGAGGAGGAGGAGTCTGTGTGTCCGCTCACCTCGCTCCCCCTGCAGGCCGGGCTGACCTGGACTCCCGGGGAAGCCGTTCCTGCCCGCGGCGCCGGGTTCTCCTCGTGGTCCCTGAGGTCCGGGAGGTCCCGAGGGTCCGGCGGGTCCAGGGTTATTACTGCGGTACTGACCGTTAGGAATCTGGTTCAGGAGAGTGTTCACACGGGTCATCTGAGCTGTGGGCGGGAACATGCCAGGTACATGTTAATATACATGTTAATATACATGTTAATATACATGTCAGATACATGTTAATATAAATGTTAATATACATGTTAATATACATGTTAATATAAATGTAAGATATATGTAAATAAACATTCATATGTGTCAAATATAGATTGATCTGAGCCGTGGGTTGCCAGGTTTACGTCGATATTGAGTCATAATCTTGGCTTTGAGGCTGAGTTTTGTTTCTTCTGTCATAAAAAAAAAAGTTTAAAAAAAAATGTTTCTCTGAAGTGTTTAGACTCTGTGACTCCATCTCTGCAGAGTCATGTATGGGTCCACTGTTATTCTCCACTTCACCCACAATATCTGACCTGAGCAGAACCTTCAGCAGGAGCTAAACCTGGCAGGGAAGTGGGTCAGAACTAATGAAGTGGTGTTAAACACGTCTAAAAACACGTCTCAAAAAACATGTCTAAAAACACGTCTAAAAAATGTCTAAAAACACGTCAAAACATGTCTAAAAACAGGTCTAAAAACACGTCTAAAAATGTCTAAAAACATGTCTAAAAACATGTCTAAAAACACGTCAAAACATGTCTAAAACATGTCTAAAAACACGTCTAAAAACACGTCTAAAAAACGTCTAAAAACACGTCTAAAAAACGTCTAAAAACACGTCTAAAAACACGTCTAAAAACACGTCTAAAAACACGTCTAAAAACACGTCTAAAAACATGTCTAAAAACACGTCTAAAACATGTCTAAAAACATGTCTAAAAACAAGTCAAAAAACACGTCGAAAAACATGTCTAAAAACATGTCTAAAACACGTCTAAAAACAAGTATAAAAACATGTCTAAAACACGTCTAAAACATCTCTAATAACATGTCTAAAAATACGTCAAAACATGTCTAAAAACATGTCTAAAAACGTCTAAAACATGTCTAAAAACACGTCTAAAACACGTCTAAAAACACATCTAAAAACAAGTCTAAAAACACGTCTAAAACACGTCTAAAAACATGTCTAAAAACATGTCTAAAAACACGTCTAAAAACACGTCTAAAACATGTCTAAAAACATGTCTAAAAACACGTCAAAACATGTCTAAAAACACGTCTAAAAACACGTCTAAAAACACGTCTAAAACATGTCTAAAAACACGTCTAAAACACGTCTAAAAACACGTCTAAAAACGTCTAAAACATGTCTAAAAACATGTCTAAAACACGTCTAAAAACATGTCTAAAAACACGTCTAAAACACGTCTAAAACATGTCTAAAAACATGTCTAAAAACACGTCTAAAACACGTCTAAAAACACGTCTAAAACGTCTAAAACACGTCTAAAAACATGTCTAAAACACGTCTAAAAACATGTCTAAAACACGTCTAAACACGTCTAAAAACGTCTAAAACACGTCTAAAAACACGTCTAAAACACGTCTAAAAACACATCTAAAAACAAGTCTAAAAACACGTCTAAAACACGTCTAAAAACATGTCTAAAAACATGTCTAAAAACACGTCTAAAAACACGTCTAAAAATGTCTAAAAACAAGTCTAAAAACACGTCTAAAAACACGTCTAAAACATGTCTAAAAACATGTCTAAAAACACGTCAAAACATGTCTAAAAACACGTCTAAAAACACGTCTAAAAACATGTCTAAAACATGTCTAAAAACACGTCTAAAACACGTCTAAAAACACGTCTAAAAACGTCTAAAACACGTCTAAAAACATGTCTAAAAACATGTCTAAAAACACGTCTAAAACACGTCTAAAAACGTCTAAAACACGTCTAAAAACACGTCTAAAAACACGTCTAAAAACATGTCTAAAAACACGTCTAAAAACACGTCTAAAAACACGTCTAAAAACATGTCTAAAAACACGTCTAAAAACATGTCTAAAAACACGTCTAAAACACGTCTAAAAACACGTCTAAAAACACGTCTAAAAACATGTCTAAAAACAAGTCTAAAAACACGTCTAAAAACACGTCTAAAATCATGTCCAAAAAACACGTCTAAAAACACGTCTAAAAACATGTCTAGAAACACGTCTAAAAACATGTCTAAAAACATGTCTAAAAACATGTCTAAAAACATGTCTAAAAACACGTCTAAAAACATGTCTAAAAACATGTCTAAAAACACGTCTAAAACACGTCTAAAAACACGTCTAAAAACGTCTAAAACACGTCTAAAAACACGTCTAAAAACACGTCTAAAAACACTTCTAAAAACATGTCTAAAAACAAGTCTAAAAACACGTCTAAAAACACGTCTAAAATCATGTCCAAAAAACATGTCTAAAAACATGTCTAAAAACACGTCTAAAAAATGTCTAAAAACATGTCTAGAAACACGTCTAAAAACATGTCTAAAACATGTCTAAAAACACGTCTAAAAACATGTCTAAAAACATGTCTAGAAACACGTCTAAAACACGTCTAAAACATGTCTAAAAACATGTCCACACATCTCTGAAAGTTGATTCTTGTGCTAGAGTTACATAAATAACCTGGGGGACTATTGTACATGTTTTAGTTGTACTCACAGTTGACGATCTGCTCACAGACCTGCCGAGCGATGGACCTCATCATGTTCTGAGGAGCAAAGTCTCCCTGAAACACAAACAGACTCGGGCTCAGGGTCAAAGGTCAAAGGTCAACGAAAAAACTGTCTTTGAATCAGTATGAAGAACTCACTCGCTCGCCTTTGTCTCCCTTCAGCCCCGCCACGCCCTGAGGACACAGCAGAGACACTACAAGGTCAGAGACACTACAAGGTCAGAGACACTCACTACAAGGTCAGAGACACTACAAGGTCAGAGACACTACAAGGTCAGAGACACTCACTACAAGGTCAGAGACACTCACTACAAGGTCAGAGACACTACAAGGTCAGAGACACTACAAGGTCAGAGATACTACAAGGTCAGAGACACTACAAGGTCAGAGACACTACAAGGTCAGAGACACTACAAGGTCAGAGATACTACAAGGTCAGAGACACTACAAGGTCAGAGACACTACAAGGTCAGAGACACTACAAGGTCAGAGACACTCACTACAAGGTCAGAGACACTACAAGGTCAGAGACACTACAAGGTCAGAGATACTACAAGGTCAGAGACACTACAAGGTCAGAGACACTACAAGGTCAGAGATACTACAAGGTCAGAGACACTACAAGGTCAGAGACACTACAAGGTCAGAGACACTACAAGGTCAGAGACACTCACTACAAGGTCAGAGACACTACAAGGTCAGAGACACTACAAGGTCAGAGATACTACAAGGTCAGAGACACTACAAGGTCAGAGACACTCACTACAAGGTCAGAGACACTACAAGGTCAGAGACACTACAAGGTCAGAGATACTACAACATCAGAGACATTACAAGTTCAGAGACACTACAAGGACAGAGAGTAGTATTTGCAGTATCAGTATTTGCACTAGTAGTATTTGCAGTATCAGTATTTGCAGTAGCAGTATATGCAGTAGTAGTAGTAGTAGTATCATAGTGACACTCACAGGAGTTCCGTTGTCCCCTGAAGTGCCCGGGGGCCCTGCGTTGCCTTGGACACCTGGTGCTCCTGGGGGGCCCTGGAACAGAAGGTCTCAGTATGACTCCAGTGAAAAACATGATCATTTATAAGAGTCTGACTCTGGGTCTGACTCTGGGCCTGAGTCTGAGTCTGGTTTTGGTTCTGGGTCTGAGTCTGACTCTGGGTCTGGGCCTGAGTCTGAGTCTGAGTCTGAGTCTGAGTCTGAGTCTGAGTCTGGGCCTGTTTCTGGGTCTGAGTCTGAGTCTGAGTCTGAGTCTGAGTCTGAGTCTGAGTCTGAGTCTGAGTCTGAGTCTGGGCCTGTTTCTGGGTCTGAGTCTGAGTCTGAGTCTGAGTCTGAGTCTGAGTCTGAGTCTGAGTCTGAGTCTGGGCCTGTTTCTGGGTCTGAGTCTGAGTCTGAGTCTGAGTCTGAGTCTGAGTCTGAGTCTGAGTCTGAGTCTGAGTCTGAGTCTGAGTCTGGGCCTGTTTCTGGGTCTGAGTCTGACTCTGAGTCTGAGTCTGAGTCTGAGTCTGACTCTGGTTCTGGGTCTGACTCTGGGTCTGGTTCTGGTTCTGGGTCCGGGTCTGAGTCTGGGTCTTGGTCTGGGTCTGGCCTCACCATGGCTCCAGGAGGCCCTCGAGGTCCGGCGGTCCCGTCTTTCCCCTGAGGCCCCTGAGGAAACATCAGCGTTAGAGCCTCCACATTCACACGAGCCCCTCTAACCCCTGAGCCACCCACTCACCCGCACTCCGGCCGGTCCCACGGGCCCCGCGGGACCCTGAGCTCCAGAGAGGCCCTGGAGGAACATCACACGTTAGTCTCAGAGTCTCCTTCACTAAAGAACCTCACACTCAGACCATAGACAAAATAATTACCATTAACGATATTATCACAATATTATCTTTAAAAACTATTTATAAATAATTGAGGTCCAAGAATGGATCCCTATGGAGTTCCACAGCATTTTCTATCATTTACTTGCACATATTGACGCAGCTCTTCTGAATAACTGCAAACATGTCCGAGCTGGTCCAAATCCAGATTTATCCATGAATGAAAACACTGAAAAGAACTGCAGAGGATTCTTCTCTATTAAGTCCATTACAGCCACTGATGAGGCCTAATAATAATAATAATAATAATAATAATAATAATAAAATAATAATAATGATAATAATAATGATAATAATAAAATAATAATAATGATAATAATAATAATAATAATAATAATAGTAATAGTAATATTAATAATAATGATAATAATAAAATAATAATAACAACAATAATAACAATAATAATAATAATAATAATAATAATAATAATAATAATAATAATAATAAAACAATAATAATAATAATTGCGGGTAAAGCAGGTTTATTTCCGCCTGTTCTGTTCCTTTTTACTTTGCTGCTCGTCGTCTCAGATGGAGTAAAGTGTGCAGTTCTTCAGTTCCCTCGCCCGGCCAGAGGGGGCAGCGTTTCTCACTCTTTCTGCCAAAGCCTTGCATTGCTGAGGGGAGCGGGGCCCCCTGGTGGCGTAACACTATAATCCACTGAGGTCCAGCAGAGGGAGTGTGTGAAACTGGCACTGATGTTATTGTATGTGCTCACTCCCTCACTAGCGCCCCCTGTGGCAGAAAGCGCTCACTGTTTGGAGCTTGAGGAATAAACTCAGTAAATCAGGCTAGACTTCAGACGTTTGTTAAAGTGAGGCTTTAAAGTTTGCTCCGCTCTTCCCTGAAAAACATCACCCCCAATCTGAAGCCCCATTAATTTATCTGAGAGACGTTCCTCCGACAGAGAAACATCTGCGCCTTATCAGCTCGTAAAGACGCACAGATGCAGGATTTGGGCAGGATTACTGAGGCTCAGGAGCTTTTCTTCTACGACCTGGACCTGGACCTGGAGAGGAGCCACGTGTGGGAGGGAGGGGCGTGAACAAACCTTCTGACCGGGCAAACCGGAGTCCCCGGGGTCTCCCTTAGGTCCAGGACGGCCCTGAAACAGAACGACAGGAGTCAGAGGAAGATCCTGGAGCAGAAGAAGATCCTGGAGCAGAAGAAGGAGGAGAGTGAAGAGGAGAGGAGAGAGAAGAGGAGGAGAGGAGAGGAGAGAGAGGAGAGAGAGGAGAGAGAAGAGGAGGAGAGAGAGGAGGAGAAGGAGAGAGAGAAGAGGAGGAGAGAGAGGAGGAGGAGAGAGAAGAGGAGAGAGAAGAGGAGAGAGAAGAGAGAGGAGGAGGAGAGGAGGGGAGGAGAGGAGAGAGAGGAGAGAGAAGAGGAGGAGAGAGAGGAGGAGAAGGAGAGAGAGAAGAGAGAGGAGAGAGAAGAGGAGGAGAGAGAGAGAGGAGAGAGGAGGAGAGAGAGAGGAGGAGGAGAGGAGAGAGAGGAGGAGAGAGAAGAGAGGAGAGAGAGAAGAGGAGGAGAGGAGAGAGAGGAGGAGAGAGAGAGGAGGAGGAGAGGAGAGAGAGGAGGAGAGGAGAGAGAGGAGGAGGAGCGGAGAGAGAAGAGGAGGAGAGAGGAGAGAGGAGGAGAGAGAGAGGAGGAGGAGAGGAGAGAGAGGAGGAGAGAGAAGAGAGGAGAGAGAGAAGAGGAGGAGAGGAGAGAGAGGAGGAGAGAGAGAGGAGGAGGAGAGGAGAGAAAGGAGGAGAGAGAAGAGAGGAGAGAGAGAAGAGGAGGAGAGGAGAGAGAAGAGGAGGAGAGAGAAGAGGAGGAGAGAGGAGAGAGGAGGAGAGAGAGGAGAGAGAGGAGGAGAGAGAGAGGAGGAGGAGAGGAGAGAGAGGAGGAGAGAGAAGAGGAGGAGAGAGGAGAGAGGAGGAGAGAGAGGAGAGAGAGGAGGAGAGAGAGAGGAGGAGGAGAGAGGAGAGAGGAGGAGAGAGAGGAGAGAGAGGAGGAGAGAGAGAGGAGGAGGAGAGGAGAGAGAGGAGGAGAGAGAAGAGGAGGAGAGGAGAGAGAAGAGGAGGAGAGAGAAGAGGAGGAGAGAGGAGAGAGGAGGAGAGAGAGGAGAGAGAGGAGGAGAGAGAGAGGAGGAGGAGAGGAGAGAGAGGAGGAGAGAGAAGAGGAGGAGAGGAGAGAGAGGAGGAGAGAGAAGAGAGGAGAGAGAGAAGAGGAGGAGAGGAGAGAGAAGAGGAGGAGAGGAGAGAGAAGAGGAGGAGAGGAGAGAGAAGAGGAGGAGAGGAGAGAGAAGAGGAGGAGAGGAGAGAGAGGAGGAGAGAGAAGAGAGGAGAGAGAGAAGAGGAGAGAGAGAGAAGAGGAGGAGAGGAGAGAGAAGAGGAGGAGAGGAGAGAGAGAAGAGGAGAGAGAAGAAGAGGAGAGAGAGAGAAGAAGAGGAGAGAGAGAAGAGGAGGAGAGAGAAGAAGAGGAGGAGAGGAGAGAGAAGAGGAGAAGAGGAGAGAGAAGAGGAGAGAGAGGAGAGAGAAGAGGAGAGAGAAGAGAGGAGGAGAGGAGAGTGAGGAGGAGGAGAGGAGAGAGAAGAGGAGAGAGAGAAGAGGAGGAGAGAAAAGAAGAGGAGAGAGAGAAGAGGAGGAGAGGAGAGAGAAGAGGAGGAGAGAGAAGAGGAGGAGCGAGAAGAGGAGGAGAGAGAAGAGGAGGAGAGTGAGGAGGAGCAGAGGAATCAGAGCAGGTGATGCTGAAGGAGCTTACAGCCTCTCCTGGGATGGACAGTCCGCTGGGGCCCTGAGGACCAGGCAGACCCATTGGTCCTGGAGGCCCATTGTCTCCACGAGGCCCGATCGGCCCCTGGACACAGACACAAGGACTTCAGCGACTTCAGCACACTGCAAACATGCTTACTACAGGCTTACTACAGGCTTACTACAGGCTTACTACATGTGTACTACAGGCTTACTACATGTGTACTACAGGCTTACTACATGTGTACTACAGGCTTACTACAGGCTTACTACAGGCTTACTACATGTGTACTACAGGCTTACTACATGTGTACTACAGGCTTACTACAGGCTTACTACAGGCTTACTACGTGTTTACGACATGTTCACTACATGTTTACTAAAGGCTCACTACATGTTTACTAAAGGCTCACTACATGTTTACTAAAGGCTCACTACATGTTTACTAAAGGCTCACTACATGTTTACTACGTGTTAACTACGTGTTTACTACATGTCACTCCCTGGATAAACCTGGTCAGGACAGAGCTTGTTCTTTACTCACCGCTGGACCGGTCTCTCCTCGTTCTCCTCGAGGTCCTTTGCTGCCGGGAGCTCCCTGGAAAACACGGAACACGTGAGGATGGAACAGATAAAGCGGATTAAGCTGAACATTCCTCCTGCTGGAACATAAACGTCTGATCTCAGAGGAACGTCTGACGTAAAGGACGGATTCCAGAAGATCCAGACGGGAGTGAGAGACGCTTTTCCTCTCATCAATCTGAGACACAGGCTTAACGTCTGAGAGTCTG
Source organism: Gobius niger (assembly GCF_951799975.1). Lineage (NCBI taxonomy): Eukaryota > Metazoa > Chordata > Actinopteri > Gobiiformes > Gobiidae > Gobius > Gobius niger. The sequence continues at coordinate 30,512,936 of NC_136866.1, forward strand.
AGTGTCCAACACGAGGCCCGCGGGCACTCAGGGGGCACTCAGGGGGCACTCAGGGGGCACTCAGGGGGCACTCAGGGGGCACTCAGGGTCACTCAGGGGGCACTCAGGGTCACTCAGGGGGCACTCAGGGTCACTCAGGGTCACTCAGGGTCACTCAGGGTCACTCTGAGGAGCACGTTTCTGGTTTGTTTTAAACCCAGGTTCAGACACGTGTTGAACATATCCAGGAGCAGAAACATGTGACATTTAAAGTGCGACACGTGAGACACATGTTTAACAGGATCAGATTTGACCTCGTGACCCCGCATTAACCCAGATTATTATACGGCTCTTCACAGCGTAAGCAGAAACTTTATTTTCTGATAAACCTCTGAGAAAAATAACTCCGCTGCCAATGGCACCTGAGTTGGTGTTTTCATATCACTCCACACGTACGTAGCAGCGACACTATCTGTCCCGTCACTGAGAGAGAAGTCGGGGAATCGTGAGTCTGACTTTCAACTTACCCAGAGATTCACCTCCATTCCTCCAACTGCGCCTTCAGCTAAGTAGCTAGGCTAGCTGCTAGCCTTGCTGCTTCTAGCCTAGCCAAACGTTGCCGAGCAACGCGCAAACTTTTGGGAACTATTTGTCGCGGAAGTCATTAAATAAACCTTTGGACCTTCATAAAAGTGTACGAAGTTTACGTTGTGTGTGTTCAGTTGGCAAATGGCCGAATAATAAGCGGGAAAATGTAAAGAACGCTGGTCATTATCAGGAAAATAAGCACCTTCAGGGCAAACCGTTTCGCAGCAAGGCTAGCAGCTAGCCTAGCTACTTAGATGAAGGCGCAATTCCCCGACTTCTCTCTCAGTGACGGGACAGATAGTGTCGCTGCTACGTACGTGCGGAGTGATATGAAAGCACCGACTCCGTTGCCATTGGCAGCGGAGTTATTTTTCTCAGAGGTTTATCAGAAAATAATGACCGGTAGAACGTTGGGAAATCCCATTCAAATCAACGGAGCTTCTGCTTACGTTGTGAATAATAAGGCTTAAGAAAGAACGCAAGACAGCGCAATGTAAACCAGGAAGTGAATGTCAGCCGTGTTTCCATCAGTGCAGTCGCCTCCTCTTGTGACGCCCTCACAGGCGGAGGCCAATGGCACATATCGCGCCGCCCCGTGCGCCGCCACGAGATCTGGCCCTGAGTCTCTGAGTGTCCTCACTAAGATAGCAGTACAAACGTGTGTGTGTGTGTGTGAGACTGACCACTGGCCCCTGGGGGCCCGGCTGCCCGCTGGACTGGGAGGTGCAGGTGCAGGCGTTGGGCAGAGCCGGACACTTCAGCTCGTCTCTCTGTGAGGAAACAGGATTTGTGGTAGTTAGTGGTAGTCGGTTCATTGGTTAGTTAGTGCTAGTTAGTTGGTTGGTCAGTTCGTTGGTTTGTTAGTGGTAGTTAGTGGTAGTTAGTGGTAGTTAGTGGTAGTTAGTGGTAGTTAGTGGTAGTTAGTGGTAGTTAGTTAGTGGTAGTTTGTTGGTTAGTTAGTGTTAGTTAGTGGTAGTTAGTGGTAGTTAGTGGTAGTTAGTGGTAGTTAGTTAGTGGTCGTTAGTGGTAGTCAGTGGTAGTTTGTTGGTTAGTTAGTGTTAGTTAGTGGTAGTTAGTGGTAGTTAGTGGTAGTTAGTGGTAGTTAGTTAGTGGTAGTTAGTGGTAGTTAGTGGTAGTTAGTGGTAGTTAGTGGTAGTTAGTGGTAGTTAGTGGTAGTTAGTTAGTGGTAGTTTGTTGGTTAGTTAGTGTTAGTTAGTGGTAGTTAGTGGTAGTTAGTGGTAGTTAGTGGTAGTTAGTGGTAGTTAGTTAGTGGTAGTTAGTGGTAGTCAGTGGTAGTTTGTTGGTTAGTTAGTGTTAGTTAGTGGTAGTTAGTGGTAGTTAGTGGTAGTTAGTGGTAGTTAGTTAGTGGTAGTTAGTGGTAGTCAGTGGTAGTTTGTTGGTTAGTTAGTGTTAGTTAGTGTTAGTTAGTGGTAGTTCGTTGGTTAGTTAGTGGTAGTTAGCGCTCACCGTGGACGGCAGGTCGCAGCAGCGGTCCCGGCTGTTCCAGGCCAAACTGCAGACCATGTCGAACATCTGCAGCTGGAACTGAAACAAAAACAACAACAACATTATTAACTACAACATCTGTCCACATCTGTGTGTCAACATCTGTGTGTCCACATCTGTGTGTCAACATCTGTGCGTCCACATCTGTGCGTCCACATCTGTGAGTCCACATCTGTGCGTCCACATCTGTGCGTCCACATCTGTGAGTCCACATCTGTGCGTCCACATCTGACTGGATGTGTGAAAGCCGTCCCGGTCACAATCAACAGCCACAGGAGGCTGTGTCACGAGCAGCGTCAGGAGGACAGACGAGGACAGATGTTCCAGACGCTGCAGATGTTCAGCTCCTGCAGAAACAGAGATGTTTCTGCAGGAGGAGGACTCACATCAGGGCTGAGGAGTCACTGAAGGCTCATCTCTCCAGCCGGGACACCACATGTCTCTGTCTACACAGACAGAGAGTCGTATGGAGTCTCCTGGTCTCTGACAGGTCTCAGAGACTTTACAGGGACGTCACAGAAACGTCTCACAGGTTTGAGGACAACAAAAAGTGACACAACTGCTTGAGACACAGAGACCTCCAGGACTACCAGGAGACTCGCCTCCAGGGGACGTCTCCGTGGCCAACATGGCAACTCGACCCTTCGTCTGCAATGAGGAGCTGGTTTCTATCTTCTGCTGACTGATGGTCTGATGTCCTGATGTCCTGATGTGGTGAGGAACCTCCACACGCTCTCGCCTTCACTCACCAACAGGACGAGTTCATTTCAAACCCACATTCATGAGACATGTTGGTCCATGTCTGTGATCTACGTCCCTCACATGATCTTCATTAGGAGCTCAGGCTGGTGCGAAAGCAGAGCCGTAAATCAGACATTAAAGTTCTGGATCAACAGGATGAACCAGATTCCCGGAGGAAATAAAGCTTGTTTTCTTTGATTTAGGAGGATCCGTGTGGAAGAGGCTCACACACACAGAGGAACATCTGGGGGGGATGAGGATTAGATCATTATGATCCGCGATGGAGGAACACGTTTCCCCCGAGGCCGTGATTCGCCCACAGGACTTTGAAGCGTCTGATTCAGGCTTAGTGTTTTTAATAACGTTTCCATAGATGTCCTCCATAAATCCTGCTGGACGTGTGTGAGGTCAGACGTTCCTCCGGCTGGTTCCATCGTCTGCAGGAGGAACCAGGACCAGGACCAGGACCAGGACCAGGACCAGGACCAGGACCAGGACCAGGACCAGGACCAGGACCAGGACCAGCACCAGGACCAGGACCAGGACCAGGACCAGGACCAGGACCAGGACCAGGACCAGCACCAGCACCAGCACCAGCACCAGCACCAGCACCAGCACCAGGACCAGGACCAGGACCAGGACCAGGACCAGGACCAGGACCAGGACCAGGACCAGGACCAGGACCAGGACCAAGACCAGGACCAGAAGTAAAACATTTATTACCTTTTCATTTACACAAATCAAACCTGCTTCCATAAGGACAGGTGACCTCATCATGTGAGCGTGGACCCAGGCATGTTTTCACTCATTATAAACATCTCCAGAGGCTGTTCCTCAGGAGCTGCTCAGGTGAAGCTCACAGAGGCTGTTCCTCTGGAGCTGTTCAGGTGAAGCTCACAGAGGCTGTTCCTCAGGAGCTGCTCAGGTGAAGCTCACAGAGGCTGTTCCTCAGGAGCTGTTCCTCAGGAGCTGCTCAGGTGAAACATCAGAGGCTGTTCCTCAGGAGCTGCTCAGGTGAAGCTCCAGAGGCTGTTCCTCAGGAGCTGCTCAGGTGAAGCTCCAGAGGCTGTTCCTCAGGAGCTGCTCAGATGAAGCTCCAGAGGCTGTTCCTCAGGAGCTGCTCAGATGAAGTGTCAGACTCACGGTGGCCGTCTCCCCTTTGCTCCCGATGCTCTTGGACATCTTGCCGAGGACCTGGTATCCGTCAGAGGAGATGTTCCCCGCCTCCTTCAGATCCTTCTGCCCCGCCTCCACACAGTCCACGTTCAGCTTCACCGAGGACGACGACACCATCACGTGGAGCTGACGGACAGACATGGAGAAGCATGAGCTTCGGCCTCGGCGCTGACGCCGTTGTCATGGTTACCTTATGGAAGCTCCCGTGGAAGATCTTCTTGACGGCGGCGCTGTCGAACTTGGCCCTCTGGATCTCTCCGCTCTGGTCCTTGTTGTAGAAGGACACGGTCTGAGAGGAGGCTGAGGAGGAGCACACAGAGGTTAGACCCTCAGAGGTGAGTCAGACGCCCCGCCCCGCCCCGGCGCTCACGGTCCACGGTGAGTCCGGCCTCGGGCTTGTGGTCGCTGGTGGACGCCTGCCACACGTCGAAGGCCTCGGAGGGAGAGTCCGGCAGCAGGCGCAGCGTCACGATCATGGTGAAGGTGTGAGGGAGGCCGTCAGGGTGGAGGTCCCTGTGGGAGAGGAGGAGGTCAGGGGTCAGAACCTTCAGGGTGCTCTCTCTGCAGGGCTGCTGGTCACTCACAGGGTCGGCTGCGTGAGGAAGGCGTTCTTGTGGAGCCTGTAGGCCGTGTAGCTGTTGAAGGACCCGGGCTCCATGGACACGCCGTGGAGGGAGCTGTAGGTCTTCTCCGTCAGGTTAAAGGCCTCCAGCATACGGAAGCCTGCAGGGCCAAAACACGGGGTCAAAACAGAACAACCTGAGGACGGTTTCTACGGAGACGCTGCAGGAGAAACACAGATCTGGGTTTATTCTCTGAGCTTCATCCAGGAAGTGACTCCGGCCTGGTCTTTCCCACACTACTTCATTCACAAATACACATTATTCCCCCTTTTTTCACTTTTTTTCTCGCCTTTTGGCATTTAAGCTCTTACCTCCCGCCTGAACAGAGCACTTTCTCCAGTTTGGTTTTACCCGAATGTAAAGGCTTATTGGAAAAAGTGTTAAAAAAAAAAATCTAATCAAAAATGTGACAAAAAAATAAATAAAAATGTGACAAAAAATGAATAAAAATGTGAAAAAAAAATGAATAAAAAAATGACAAAAAATAAATAAAAAATTGACAAAAAATGAATAAAAAAATTGACAGAAAATGAATAAAAATGTGACAAAAAATAAATAAAAAAATTGACAGAAAATGAATAAAAATGTGACAAAAAATGAATAAAAATGTGACAAAAAATGAATAAAAATGTGACAAAA
>NC_136866.1:30523187-30568543 GCF_951799975.1 Gobius niger
TCACGTGTGTCGTTTACATGTATGTGACTCACGTGTGTCGTTTACATGTATGTGACTCACATGTGTCGTTTACACGTATGTGACTCACGTGTGTCGTTTACATGTATGTGACTCACGTGTGTGGTTTACACGTATGTGACTCACGTGTGTCGTTTACATGTATGTGACTCACATGTGTCGTTTACACGTATGTGACTCACGTGTGTCGTTTACACGTATGTGACTCGCGTGTGTCGTTTACATGTATGTGACTCACGTGTGTGGTTTACACGTATGTGACTCACGTGTGTCGTTTACACGTATGTGACTCACATGTGTCGTTTACATGTATGTGACTCACGTGTGTCGTTTACATGTATGTGACTCACGTGTGTCGTTTACACGTATGTGACTCACGTGTGTGGTTTACACGTATGTGACTCACGTGTGTCGTTTACACGTATGTGACTCGCGTGTATCATTTACACGTATGTGACTCACGTGTGTCGTTTACATGTATGTGACTCACGTGTGTCGTTTACACGTATGTGACTCGCGTGTATCATTTACACGTATGTGACTCACGTGTGTCGTTTACACGTATGTGACTCACGTGTCCCGGGTGTTTACATGTATGTGACTCACGTGTGTCGTTTACACGTATGTGACTCACGTGTGTCGTTTACACGTATGTGACTCACGTGTGTCGTTTACACGTATGTGACTCACGTGTGTCGTTTACACGTATGTGACTCACGTGTGTGGTTTACACGTATGTGACTCACGTGTGTCGTTTACACGTATGTGACTCACGTGTGTGGTTTACACGTATGTGACTCGCGTGTGTCGTTTACATGTATGTGACTCACATGTGTCGTTTACACGTATGTGACTCACGTGTGTCGTTTACATGTATGTGACTCACATGTGTCGTTTACACGTATGTGACTCACGTGTGTGGTTTACACGTATGTGACTCACGTGTGTCGTTTACACGTATGTGACTCACGTGTCCCGGGTGTTTACATGTATGTGACTCACGTGTGTGGTTTACACGTATGTGACTCACGTGTGTCGTTTACACGTATGTGACTCACGTGTGTCGTTTACACGTATGTGACTCACGTGTGTCGTTTACATGTATGTGACTCACATGACCCGGGTGTTTACACGTATGTGACTCACGTGTGTCGTTTACACGTATGTGACTCACGTGTGTCGTTTACACGTATGTGACTCACGTGTGTCGTTTACACGTATGTGACTCACGTGTGTCGTTTACATGTATGTGACTCACGTGTGTCGTTTACACGTATGTGACTCACGTGTGTGGTTTACACGTATGTGACTCACGTGTGTCGTTTACACGTATGTGACTCACGTGTGTCGTTTACACGTATGTGACTCACGTGTGTCGTTTACATGTATGTGACTCACGTGTGTGGTTTACACGTATGTGACTCACGTGTGTCGTTTACACGTATGTGACTCACGTGTGTCGTTTACACGTATGTGACTCACGTGTGTCGTTTACACGTATGTGACTCACGTGTGTCGTTTACACGTATGTGACTCACGTGTGTCGTTTACACGTATGTGACTCACGTGTGTTTACATGTATGTGACTCACGTGTGTCGTTTACACGTATGTGACTCACGTGTGTCGTTTACACGTATGTGACTCACGTGTGTTTACATGTATGTGACTCACGTGTGTCGTTTACACGTATGTGACTCACGTGTGTGGTTTACACGTATGTGACTCACGTGTGCGCTCCTTGGTGCTGACCCCCGGCCCCTCCAGGTTGGGCGTCTGGACGAACACCGTGGCTCTGTAAAGGGCGTCCGACGACAGGTCATCGAAGCAGTACTGAGGCAGCCCGGCCGGGATGGTCACTTCCTGCTCGCCCAGACTCGACGCTGAGGAAACAGGGCGGCCGGTTAAGATAGTTTAGTGCTTAACTAGCCCTTAACTAGTCCTTAACTAGTCCTTAACTAGGCCTTAACTAGTCCTTAACTAGCCCTTAACTAGTCCTTAACTAGTCCTTAACTAGGCCTTAACTAGTCCTTAACTAGCCCTTAACTAGTCCTTAACTAGACCTTAACTAGGCCTTAACTAGTCCTTAACTAGCCCTTAACTAGTCCTTAACTAGCCCTTAACTAGTCCTTAACTAGTCCTTAACTAGGCCTTAACTAGACCTTAACTAGTCCTTAACTAGTCCTTAACTAGTCCTTAACTAGTCCTTAACTAGGCCTTAACTAGGCCTTAACTAGGCCTTAACTAGTCCATAACTAGTCCTTAACGAGTCCTTAACGAGTCCTTAACTAGGCCTTAACTAGGCCTTAACTAGGCCTTAACTAGTCCTTAACTAGTCCATAACTAGTCCTTAACGAGTCCTTAACGAGTCCTTAACTAGGCCTTAACTAGGCCTTAACTAGGCCTTAACTAGTCCTTAACTAGGCCTTAACTAGTCCTTAACTAGGCCTTAACTAGTCCTTAACTAGTCCTTAACTAGGCCTTAACTAGTCCTTAACTAGGCCTTAACTAGTCCTTAACTAGGCCTTAACTAGTCCTTAACTAGTCCTTAACTAGGCCTTAACTAGTCCTTAACTCCTCTGCGAGAGTAAAAACAGCCCAAACGTTCTTTACGATGTTTATCCTCTGACGTTTTGTCGCTTTGAGCCGGAGATTTATCCTGGAAGTGACTCCAACATTTTCCTGCTAAACTAACCCAGGGGGCGCTGTACTCACGGTCGATGGGGTTCTGTTACTCTAACCCAGGGGGCGCTGTACTCATGGTCGATGGGGTTCTGTTACTCTACCTCAGGGGGCGCTGTACTCACGGTCGTAACCAGGGGGCGCTGTACTCACGGTCGATGGGGTTCTGTTACTCTAACCCAGGGGGCGCTGTACTCACGGTCGTAACCAGGGGGCGCTGTACTCACTGTCGATGGGGTTCTGCTACTCTAACCCAGGGGGCGCTGTACTCACGGTCGTAACCAGGGGGCGCTGTACTCACGGTCGATGGGGTTCTGTTACTCTAACCCAGGGGGCGCTGTACTCACGGTCGATGGGGTTCTGTTACTCTAACCCAGGGGGCGCTGTACTCACGGTCGTAGCCCAGGGGGCGCTGTACTCACGGTCGTAGCCCAGGGGGCGCTGTACTCACGGTCGATGGGGTCCAGCCTGATCCTGTAGGACGTGGCCGCCCGGTGCGGGGCCCACTTGATGCAGAAAGAGTCGTGTCCGACGTCGTACGACTCGATGCTCGTCACGTTCAGGTAAACTGGGAAACACAGCGTTTGTAAATCACCTGCTTCACCTGCGGCGTCAGGGGCAGGTTTGGGGTCAGGGTTAGGTTTGGGGTTAGGCTCAGGTTTGGGGTTAGATTTAGATTTGGGTTAAGTTTGGGGTTAGGTTTGGGGTCAGGGTTAGGTTTGGGTTAAGTTTGGGGTCAGGTTTGGGATCAGGGTTAGGTTTGGGTTAAGTTTGGGGTCAGGTTCGGGGTCAGGTTTGGGGTCAGGGTTAGGTTTGGGGTCAGGTTTGGGGTCAGGTTTGGGGTCAGGTTTGGGGTCAGGGTTAGGTTTGGGGTTAGGTTTGGGGTTAGGGTTAGGTTTGGGGTCAGGGTCAGGTTTGGGGTTAGGTTTGGGGTTAGGGTTAGGTTTGGGGTCAGGGTCAGGTTTGGGGTCAGGTTCGGGGTCAGGTTCGGGGTCAGGTTTGGGGTTAGGGTTAAGTTTGGGGTCAGGGTCAGAAACTAAAGGCCGTACGTGTGGTTCCCTGTCCGTCCAGCGGGGCGCTCACTCCCCCCGGGTACACGGCCGTCACAGACACGTCGTACGTGGTCCCGGGCTGGAGGTTATGGAGCGTGTAGGACGAGACGTCGCCCACAAACATGTCCATCCTCGGCCCCGAGCCTGAGGGACAAAATCAGGATAAACTCAGGGAAAGAGCGCCGGTAAGGGGATGTTTCAGGACAGAGGGCCTCGTTTCCTCGTTATCCAGTGTGGCTGATTTATGGAGATATGTTTTGAGTAATTCATGCAAGTTCTTGTATTTGAAGAGTTTCGTGGCGCTAGGCTAGTGCTAGGCTAGTGCATGTCTATGGTATCAGCTAGCCTGCATTACAAACAGTGTGAGGCAAATCACTGATAACACCAGACTAACCATATAAATGTCGGTGTTCGTAGAGTCATGTTTGGAATAAAACTGACCTGCATCACATGAACGATCGCATTTTGAGGGACTATTTTCTCGCAGATCACTCCGCCGCCGTGTAGCTTATACAACCACGAAGCTGAAGCTGCTCAAATATAATGTGTTTTAACCTCTTAACTCCCACCTGAACGGATCCCATTTTCTCCAGTTTGGCTTTACCCAAATCAAAAAGCTTCTTGGGAAAAAAGCACCAAAACAGCCACAAAAAATGAGAAGAAAACAAGGATGTGAACGCAACAAAAATGTGACAAAAACTCAACCAAAATGTGACAAAAACTCTACAAAAAAATGACAAAAATTCAACAAAAATGTGACAAAAATGGAAAAAAAGAAAGAAAAAAAAAACATACAAAAGGTGACACAACACAGCCACAACGCGAGGAAAAAGATCAGTTTTGTGGGTCTTAGCTTTCAAATGAGGTGTTACACAGGCCTATATAATGGCCAAAGAGGACAGAATGCCTTTGGTTTAGGCAGGAGGTAAGAGGTTAAATGACTCTATTGACACAGACATGTATATGGTTAGTCTGGTGTTATCAGTGCCTCAGGTGCTCTGTGGAGCGGGTCACACTGTTTTTAACTAGCCTAGCACTAGCCTAGCACTAGCCTAGCATTAGCCTAGCGCCACGAAACTCTTCAAACAGAAGAACTGCATGAATTACAAACAAATATCTCCAGTAATCAGCAACACTGTGGATAACGAGGAAACATCCCTTTAATAAGTGTATGTGTCTGCAGTGCGGCGCTCTCACCAGAGGGGGCGTAGCTGAGCCTGTAGCCCTGCACCGGAGCCTGGACGGGGTCCCAGGCCACTCTGAAGCGCGTGTACCACTCGTCAGACACACGCAGGTCCCGCGGGCTCAGCAGCGCCACTGGAACAAGAGAGTTAGTATTTATGACTTCCTGTTTCCAAACGCTGAAGGTCGGAGGTCGTAGATAAATGTTGTTTCGTATAAATGTACAGCCCGGTGTCCCGTGTGCGACAGAAGCAGAGAGAGAGTTTCCTCACGTGTGCGTCCCGGGCCGGTGAGCGCCCCCCCTGGCCCCTCTGCGTACTGCGCCTCCACTGTGATGTTGTACGGCGTGTCGGGGAGAAGGTTCAGCAGACGAGCGTTGTTCCTGTTCCCCGGGACCATGGCCTGGAAGACAGCAGCACAGAGAGTTCAGACCTGGTCCGAGAGTCCTGGTCCTGGTCCTAGAGTCCTGGTCCTATATGGAACTCACTCCCACAGCCCATTAGAAACTCTGACTCACGATCAACCTTCAAATCAGTATCAAAACCCACCTGTCCAAACCAGCTTTTTCCTAAACCCCCCTTTTGTTTTGTTTCATCCCCGTCTTTGACTGTCAAAAAAGCGCTATACAAGTCTGATGTATTATTATTATTATTAGTATAGTATAGTCCTGGTCCTATAGTCCTGGTCCTAATATAGTCCAGATCCAGATCCACAGTGAACTCTACACAGGTGTAACTCTTCCCAAAGGCCTGAATTGAACAGAAAGCGTTAAAGGAATAATCCGTACCAAAGTGGTAATAATATAACACAAAGGCCTGTTGTCGACGCTGCTGCGATTTCCAAGAACTGAACAAAGAAACCACTAACGAGCGCCTTTAACGAGCAGTTTATTGTGTTCTCATTCCTGGATTTACGGCCGGAGCCTCAGCTGGAGCCGAGTCTCTGCAGATGAGCTTTTCTTCATCAGCGACGTCATGGTCTGAGGATCAGAACCACCTGCAGACCCTCACACCTGCAGGTCTCACATGTGCTCAGTAAAGTCTGGATCAGGACCAGGACCAGGGTCTCACATGTGCTCAGTAAAGTCTGGATCTGGACCAGGACCAGGGTCTCACATGTGCTCAGTAAAGTCTGGATCGGGACCAGGACCAGGGTCTCACATGTGCTCAGTAAAGTCTGGATCGGGACCAGGACCAGGGTCTCACATGTGCTCAGTAAAGTCTGGATCGGGACCAGGACCAGGGTCTCACATGTGCTCAGTAAAGTCTGGATCGGGACCAGGACCAGGGTCTCACATGTGCTCAGTAAAGTCTGGATCGGGACCAGGACCAGGGTCTCACATGTGCTCAGTAAGGGTGTGTTCAGACCTGCACTGTTTGGTCCACTTTAAACGGATCAGGGCTGGTTTTGACGCTGCTTCGGATTCTTTATTCAGGTGTGAAACAACAAACGATCCTGTTGCGGATCAAAGAACCGAGACCCACTTCTTCAGGTGGTCTCGGTCCGGCTTCCAAACGGACTCTGGTCCAGTTCGCTCCAGGTGTGAAGATAAACCACTGTTGATCCGAAACTACTGCGGGAAACATGCGCCTTTTTGGGCTCAACAAGCCACCGTATAAGGCACCGCGAGGAGAGTTATCCCTTCGCTGCTGCTAACGCTAATACTGGATGGAAGCTACAAACAATGAGCAATGGACAGACCTGGAGCTCCTGGATATTTGGGCAGATGCACAAACACAACTGTGAGAAAAGACACAAAAATGCGTTTGTGTTTAACGAGAAAATGAAGGAGAGGCTTCGAGCGTCTCCTGAACAGCCACAGCGTCAAAGTGAAAAAAAACTTAAATGAAAGTATGAGACGCATTAAAGAAGAGGAGGATCAAGACCAACAGTTTGTCTCGTGGACATTATAGAAACAAACAGCTCAGACGACCCTTCATCCTCACAAAACTCCTCTTCCTCAGCTGCTCCGGTGAAGCTGAGGTTAAAGGTCAGCGGTTTAGCCTCTCACGTTTCTTTTATTATCATATAAGCGTCAGATTTTCATTTTTATTTCATTTGTTGTGGTCCCTGCCGTCCAATGGGAGCCTCGATCGTCACACACGCGTTTACAAAATACAGTTCTCTTGTTAAAGTCCAGTCTGAAAACGAACTGCACCAAACGAACAAAATAAAGTTTGCTTCTGATCCGGAACAAAGAAGCGGAGCAAAGGACTTTTCTGGTCTGAACACACCCTAAAGTCTGGATCTGGACCAGGACCAGGGTCTTCACATGCGCTCAGTAAAGTCTGGATCTGGACCAGGACCCGGGTCTTCATGTGCTCAGTAAAGTCTGGATCTGGACCAGGACCAGGGTCTTCATGTGTGCTCAGTAAAGTCTGGATCTGGACCAGGACCCGGGTCTTCACATGTGCTCAGTAAAGTCTGGATCTGGACCAGGACCAGGGTCTTCACATGTGCTCAGTAAAGTCTGGATCTGGATCAGGACCAGGGTCTTCACATGTGCTCAGTAAAGTCTGGATCTGGACCAGGACCAGGGTCTTCACATGTGCTCAGTAAAGTCTGGATCTGGACCAGGACCCGGGTCTTCATGTGCTCAGTAAAGTCTGGATCTGGACCAGGACCCGGGTCTTCACATGTGCTCAGTAAAGTCTGGATCTGGACCAGGACCAGGGTCTTCACATGTGCTCAGTAAAGTCTGGATCTGGATCAGGACCAGGGTCTTCACATGTGCTCAGTAAAGTCTGGATCTGGATCAGGACCAGGGTCTTCACATGTGCTCAGTAAAGTCTGGATCTGGATCAGGACCAGGGTCTTCACATGTGCTCAGTAAAGTCTGGATCTGGACCAGGACCAGGGTCTTCACATGTGCTCAGTAAAGTCTGGATCTGGATCAGGACCAGGGTCTTCACATGTGCTCAGTAAAGTCTGGATCTGGATCAGGACCAGGGTCTTCACATGTGCTCAGTAAAGTCTGGATCTGGATCAGGACCAGGGTCTTCACATGTGCTCAGTAAAGTCTGGATCTGGATCAGGACCAGGGTCTTCACATGTGCTCAGTAAAGTCTGGATCTGGACCAGGACCAGGGTCTCACATGTGCTCAGTAAAGTCTGGATCTGGATCAGGACCAGGGTCTTCACATGTGCTCAGTAAAGTCTGGATCTGGACCAGGACCAGGGTCTTCATCCTTCATGTGGTTTATGTTAATCCTGAAGGCCGTCCTGTGGCCTCGGATGAAGCTCTTATTGAAACACTTGTTTCTGTTGTAGATTCTCTCTGAAACTCAGAGCTGGACTTAGATCTAGGGTTGTACAAAAGTTGATTCCTCATCACTTAATCGTGTGAAAATAGCAACAAAACTGAGACGAAAACAATGATGGAAATGTGACAAAAAAGTGACGAAAATTTGACAAAAAAAAATTATGAAAATGTGATGAAAAATGGACAAAAAAATGACAGAAAAATTTATAAAAAATTTACAAAAAATGACAAAAACATGATGGAAAATGATGTAAAAATGATGAACATGTGACAAAAAAATGACAAAAAAATGACAAAAAATTGCAGAAAAATGACAAAAAAGTTACAATAATGAGTTGAATACCCAACAAAAAATGATGGAAAAAAAATGTGATGACGTGAGGAAAAAGATCCTCTCGGTTCAGGCGGGAGTTAAGAGGTTAAGGAAACACTGTGGTGTCTTGGTTTTTATCAATCACAGAGCGTTTTAGCAGCAACTTTCACAGTTTTCCAACTTTTATTGCAAAGGTTGTTACGTCAACATCAGTATATGTTAAAAAGTGACTTATAAAAGAATTGATGCTGAACTGACACTTTCAAAATGATCTAATGTGGCATTTTCTTTGAGTGAATGAATGAGGTAAAGTCACTGTAGGAGCTGCAGATACAGGTGTTTGTTTTTTTTGCACTAAATTGCTACAATGGTGGATTTTGTTTTACTAAAACTAGGCTTTTGCCGTAGTTTCCATTTGTTTTAATATAACGTGTTGTTTGCATAGATAGAAACAAACGCAAATGCAGGCTATCCAATAAATAGGGGCCACCTTAGCCTAACCACAGGCCCCTGGGCAAACCATGGCCCCCCTAACCCTTCTCTTCATCACCAATGATGTGAGTGACCGGGATATAAACGTTCTGAGGGGCCCTGTGACTTTAGGCCCTGTGGGTAAAGCTGCGCCGCAAATGCAAAGTGATCAACAGAAAAATCAACAAATTGGATTTTGTTTTTGTTAATTATTACATTTTGATGGGCCCCTGACGACTGTAGGCCCCTGAGCTCCAGCCCAGGAAACCCCAGTGGTGAAGGTGGCCCTGGATATTACAGTATATCCACAAAATGAAATGGAAAAAAACCCTCCTGGTTCCAATTTAAAGAATCTGATTTGAAAATGTTTTTGGCCTCGCTGAACAAAATGAATGCAAATAATAAAAAACTAATGAAATCCATGAGTCTACGTGTTGTTGTGAATGAGCCGAGCCTGTGCCCGAGTCTCTGTGTTTGACTCGGGCCTCGTTTCCTTCAGGGTCAGTGAGGTCGAGTCTAATTCCTCCATAAAAGTCAAAGAAAAACCTCAGATATTTGTTTTTAATGAAGAGGATCTGAGCACCTGCAGATCCTCGCTCTCCCGCGGTCTGACCCTCACGGTTTATGTCCCTCCTGCTGCACAGCTGTTTCCTCAGCCTGTAATTACAGCCCGGGGCCAGCAGGGGGCTCACGTCGCCACAGAAACACGGGGAGAACAGACGACAAGCAGCAGCTCACGCTCTCTTTGCTACAGCTGCATCTGCGGTGTTTCACTGTTTACTCTGAAAGTCTGTGATGATCCTGAAGAAGCAGCTTTTTAAAGGAACTCACGGTTCTTCTTCTGAGACACTGAAGAGGCACCGAGAGCCCCCCCCCTGCAGCCCCCCCTGCCCCCTCAGTGGCTAAAGCTGAACCCGTTTGAGCCCAGGGTCGAACACTAACCTCTTAACTCCCGCATGAACCGAGAGGATCTTTTTCCTCACGTCATCACATTCTTCTTCCATCATTTTTTTGTTGGGGATTCAACTCATTTTTCTAACTTTTTTGTCAATTTTTTGTCACATTTTTGTCACTTTTTCGTCAATTTTTTATCGTATTTTTGTCAAATTTTTGTCATTTTTCTTCAATTTTTTGTCATTTTTTTGTCATTTTTCGTCAAATTTTTCTTCAATTTTTTGGTGAATTTTTTACCGATTTTTTATCACATTTTTGTTTTTTTTCATAAATTTTTTCAATTTTTTGTCACGTTTTTGCAATTTTTTAAATACATTTTTTATTATTGTTTCGTCAATTTTTTCTTCAATTTCTTATCATTTTTTTGTCATTTTTTTGTCAATCTTTTGTCACATTTTTATTGAAATTTTTGTCACATTTTTGTCATTTTTTCATCAATTTTTTGGTAAATTTTTTGTCATTTTTGTCACATTTTTGCATTTTTTTGTCAATTTTTTGTCATTGTTTCGTCAATTTTTTCTTCAATTTTTATCATTTTTTTGTCATTTTTTTTGTCACATTTTATCGAATTTTTGTCACATTTTTGTCATTTTTTTGTCAATTTTTCCATCAATTTCTTGTGATATTTTTGCCACTTTTTCATAATTTTTCGTCACTTTTTTGTCACATTTCCATCATTGTTTTCGTCTCAGTTTTGTTGCTATTTCCTCACCTTTTTTCCAGAAGCTTTTGGATTGGGGTAAAGCTGGAGTAAATGTGCTCGGTTCAGGTGGGGGTTAAGGG
Source organism: Gobius niger (assembly GCF_951799975.1). Classification (NCBI taxonomy): domain Eukaryota; kingdom Metazoa; phylum Chordata; class Actinopteri; order Gobiiformes; family Gobiidae; genus Gobius; species Gobius niger. Next base: position 30,533,903 of record NC_136866.1, read on the forward strand.
GTTAAAGGTACACGTGGCGACTTACGAACTCCGTGATGGGGTCTCCGGTCAGGGGGGCGTAGCTGATCTTGTACTGCCTCACGGGGCCCTCGGCGTGATCCCAGCCCACCGTCAGGGAGCTGGTGGTGGCGTCCAGGACCCGCAGGTTCCTGGGACCGGCCCTGGGGACTGGACGCAGACACAGAGGGGTGAGCCGGGACTGAGCCGGACTGAGCCGGAGTGAGCCGGTTTAAAGCAGATTAAAGCAGATTAAAGCAGATTAAAGCAGGTTAAAGCAGGTTAAAGCAGGTTAAAGCGGGTTAAAGCAGGTTTAAAGCAGGTTAAAGCAGGTTAAAGCAGGTTAAAGCAGGTTAAAGCAGGTTAAAGCAGGTTTAAAGCAGGTTAAAGCAGGTTAAAGCAGGTTAAAGCAGGTTAAAGCAGTTTAAAGCAGGTTTACAGCAGGTTAAAGCAGGTTAAAGCAGGTTAAAGCAGGTTAAAGCAGTTTAAAGCAGGTTTACAGCAGGTTAAAGCAGGTTAAAGCCGGTTTAAAGCAGGTTAAAGCAGGTTAAAGCAGGTTAAAGCAGGTTAAAGCAGGTTAAAGCAGGTTAAAGCCGGTTTAAAGCAGGTTAAAGCAGGTTTACAGCAGGTTAAAGCAGGTTAAAGCAGGTTAAAGCAGGTTAAAGCAGGTTAAAGCAGACTTAAAGCAGGTTAAAGCAGGTTAAAGCCGGTTTAAAGCAGGTTAAAGCAGGTTAAAGCAGGTTAAAGCAGGTTAAAGCCGGTTTAAAGCAGGTTAAAGCAGGTTAAAGCAGGCTAAAGCAGGTTAAAGCCGGTTTAAAGTAGGTTAAAGCAGGTTAAAGCAGGTTAAAAGCAGGTTTAAAGCAGGTTAAAGCCGGTTAAAGCAGGTTAAAGCAGGTGAAAGCAGGTTAAAGCAGGTTAAAGCAGGTTAAAAGCAGGTTTAAAGCAGGTTAAAGCGGGTTAAAGCAGGTTAAAGCAGGTTTAAAGCAGGTTTAAAGCAGGTTTAAAGCAGGTTAAAGCAGGTTAAAGCAGGTTAAAGCAGGTTAAAGCAGGTTTACAGCAGGTTAAAGCAGGTTAAAGCAGGTTTAAAGCAGGTTTAAAGCAGGTTAAAGCAGGTTAAAGCAGGTTTACAGCAGGTTAAAGCAGGTTAAAGCAGGTTTAAAGCAGGTTTAAAGCAGGTTTAAAGCAGGTTAAAGCAGGTTAAAGCAGGTTTAAAGCAGGTTTAAAGCAGGTTAAAGCAGGTTAAAGCAGGTTTAAAGCAGGTTAAAGCAGGTTTAAAGCAGGTTAAAGCAGGTTAAAGCAGGTTTAAAGCAGGTGAAAGCAGGTTAAAGCAGGTTAAAGCAGGTTAAAGCCCGTTAAAGCAGGTTAAAGCAGGTTAAAGCAGGTTAGAGCAGGTTTAAAGCAGGTTAAAGCAGGTTTAAAGCAGGTTAAAGCAGGTTAAAGCCAGTTAAAGCAGGTTAAACCAGGTTTAAAGCAGGTTTAAAGCAGGTTAAAGCAGGTTTAAAGCTGGTTAAAGCAGGTTTAAAGCAGGTGAAAGCCGGTTAAAGCAGGTTAAAGCAGGTTAAAGCAGGTTAAAGCAGGTTAAAGCCCGTTAAAGCAGGTTTAAAGCCGGTTAAAGCAGGTTAAAGCAGGTTTAAAGCTGGTTAAAGCCCGTTAAAGCAGGTTTAAAGCAGGTTAAAGCAGGTTAAAGCAGGTTAAAGCCCGTTAAAGCAGGTTTAAAGCAGGTTAAAGCCGGTTAAAGCAGGTGAAAGCCGGTTAAAGCAGGTGAAAGCAGGTTAAAGCAGGTTAAAGCAGGTTAAAGCCCGTTAAAGCAGGTTTAAAGCAGGTTAAAGCCGGTTAAAGCAGGTGAAAGCAGGTTAAAGCAGGTTTAAAGCAGGTTAAAGCCCGTTAAAGCAGGTTTAAAGCAGGTTAAAGCCGGTTAAAGCAGGTGAAAGCAGGTTAAAGCAGGTTTAAAGCAGGTGAAAGCCGGTTAGAGCAGGTTAAAGCAGGTTTAAAGCAGGTGAAAGCCGGTTAAAGCAGGTGAAAGCAGGTTAAAGCAGGTTTAAAGCAGGTTAAAGCAGGTGAAAGCAGGTTTAAAGCAGGTTTAAAGCCGGTTAAAGCAGGTGAAAGCAGGTTAAAGCAGGTTTAAAGCAGGTGAAAGCCGGTTAAAGCAGGTGAAAGCAGGTTAAAGCAGGTTTAAAGCAGGTGAAAGCAGGTTAAAGCAGGTTAAAGCAGGTTAAAGCCCGTTAAAGCAGGTTTAAAGCTGGTTAAAGCAGGTTTAAAGCAGGTGAAAGCCGGTTAAAGCAGGTGAAAGCAGGTTAAAGCAGGTTTAAAGCTGGTTAAAGCAGGTTTAAAGCAGGTGAAAGCAGGTTAAAGCAGGTTAAAGCAGGTTAAAGCCCGTTAAAGCAGGTTTAAAGCTGGTTAAAGCAGGTTTAAAGCAGGTTAAAGCAGGTTAAAGCAGGTTTAAAGCAGGTGAAAGCAGGTTAAAGCAGGTTAAAGCAGGTTAAAGCCCGTTAAAGCAGGTTAAAGCAGGTTAAAGCCCGTTAAAGCAGGTTTAAAGCTGGTTAAAGCAGGTTTAAAGCAGGTGAAAGCAGGTTAAAGCAGGTTAAAGCAGGTTAAAGCCCGTTAAAGCAGGTTAAAGCAGGTTAAAGCAGGTTAGAGCAGGTTTAAAGCAGGTTAAAGCAGGTTAGAGCAGGTTACAGCAGGTTTAAAGCTGGTTAAAGCAGGTTAAAGCCCGTTAAAGCAGGTTAAAGCAGGTTTAAAGCAGGTTAAAGCAGGTTAAAGCAGTTGAAAGCAGGTGAAAGCAGGTTAAAGCAGGTTTACAGCGGGTCTTACGGGTCTTCCCGTTGCCCGTGGCGGCCCCTCCGTCCCCGTCGGCGTACAGCGCGGTCACGGTCACGTCGTACGGCGTGTCCGGGATCAGTCCGTCCAAAAAGGCGTTGTTTACGTTTCCAGGAACCATCACCTGCAGCAGAGACAGGAAGAGGGCGGGGCTTCAGTCACACCGTCATGTCCACAGATCAGACGTCACTGTCAGAGGTTCTTTTAAAGTGAACGTTTCTCAGTTAAAAGACAGAAAGGTTTGGATCTGAGTTACATCATCTAAACGTGTCAGAAAAGAAACAAGAAAAACACTTTTAATGAAATAAGTGTTTCCTCTGATCACAGGCAACCTTTGGCCTGAAATGTGTAAACTGCAGGTGTTTCTCCAGATGTTTGAGAGCAGAGGCAGAAGCAACGAGACGCCTCTGACTCCAAACAAACACTGACAAGGACGGACTCGGACTCGGACCGGACTCTCTCAGACCTCGAGGTTCAGACCTGCAGAGCTTTAGGACCAGACATGAACTCAAAGCTGAGGATGATTCACATCTGTTCTCAAACTCAGACCAGCTGTGGCTCCAGGAAGTGGACGTCACAGCGAGAGAAGGAAAACCCCCCAGAAAACCCCCCCAGACCTGCTGCTCTTCCACACAGAGCCACAGAAACCCCCCCAGACCTGCTGCTCTTCCACACAGAGCCACAGAACCCCCCCCAGACCTGCTGCTCTTCCACACAGAGCCACAGAAACCCCCCCAGACCTGCTGCTCTTCCACACAGAGACACAGAAACCCCCCCAGACCTGCTGCTCTTCCACAGGGAGCCACAGAAACCCCCCCAGACCTGCTGCTCTTCCACACAGAGCCACAGAACCCCCCCCAGACCTGCTGCACTTCCACACAGAGCCACAGAAACCCCCCCAGACCTGATGCTCTTCCACACAGAGCCTCAGAAACCCCCCCAGACCTGCTGCTCTTCCACACAGAGCCACAGAAACCCCCCCAGACCTGCTGCTCTTCCACACGGAGCCACAGAAACCCCCCCCCAGACCTGCTGCTCTTCCACACAGAGTCACAGAAACCCCCCCAGACCTGCTGCTCTTCCACACAGAGCCACAGAAACCCCCCCCAGACCTGCTGCTCTTCCACACAGAGCCACAGAAACCCCCCCCAGACCTGCTGCTCTTCCACACAGAGTCACAGAAACCCCCCCAGACCTGCTGCTCTTCCACAGAGCCACAGAAACCCCCCCAGACCTGCTGCTCTTCCACACAGAGCTACAGAAACCCCCCCAGACCTGCTGCTCTTCCACACAGAGCCACAGAAACCCCCCCAGACCTGCTGCTCTTCCACAGAGCCACAGAAACCCCCCCAGACCTAAAACGGATCGAAGTATTGCAGTAAAAGTAGAAGTACTCACGGAGCCGGTGCTGCCCCCTGCTGACCGGTAGTTGACCCTGTACTGCTGCACCTGTCCGGAGGCGGGCTCCCAGCGCACGTTCAGCGACGAGGGGGTGGGGTTAAACACCTTCAGGGCGCGAGGCGGCGTCCGCGGCACTGAGGGCGGAGTCACAGTTTAACACAGGAAACACAGGGGCGGGGTTTGAAACAGGAAACACAGGGGTGTGGTTTAACACAGGAAACAAAGGGGCGGGGCTTAACACAGGAAACACAGGGGCGGGTTTAAAACGAGAAATACAGGGGCGGGGTTTAAAACGAGAAATACAGGGGCGGGGTTTAACACAGGAAACACAGGGGCGGGGTTTAAAACAGGAAACACAGGGGTGTGGTTTAACACAGGAAACAAAGGGGCGGGGCTTAACACAGGAAACAAAGGGGCGGGGCTTAAAACGGGAAACACAGGGGCGGGTTTAAAACGAGAAATACAGGGGCGGGGTTTAACACAGGAAACACAGGGGCGGGGTTTAAAACAGGAAACAGAGGGGCGGGGTTTAAAACAGGAAACAAAGGGGCGGGGTTTAACACAGGAAACAAAGGGGCGGGGCTTAAAACGGGAAACAAAGGGGCGGGGTTTAAAACAGGAAACAGAGGGGCGGGGTTTAAAACAGGAAACAGAGGGGCGGGGTTTAAAACAGGAAACAAAGGGAAGGGGTTTAAAACAGGAAACACAGGGGCGGGGTTTAAAACAGGAAACACAGGGGCGGGGTTTAACACAGGAAACAAAGGGGCGGGGCTTAAAACGGGAAACACAGGGGCGGGGTTTAAAACAGGAAACAGAGGGGCGGGGTTTAAAACAGGAAACAAAGGGAAGGGGTTTAAAACAGGAAACACAGGGGCGGGGTTTAAAACAGGAAACACAGGGGCGGGGTTTAAAACAGGAAACACAGGGGCGGGGTTTAACACAGGAAACAAAGGGGCGGGGTTTGAAACAGGAAACACAGGGGCGGGGTTTAAAACAGGAAACAAAGGGGCGGGGTTTGAAACAGGAAACACAGGGGCGGGTTTAACACAGGGGCGGGTTTTAAAACAGGAAACACGGGGCGGGGTTTAAAAAAGGAAACACAGGGGCGGGGTTTGAAACAGGAAACACAGGGGCGGGGTTTGAAACAGGAAACACAAGGGCGGGGTTTAAAACGGGAAACACAGGGGCGGGGTTTAAAACGGGAAACACAAGGGCGGGGTTTAAAACGTGAAACACAAGGGCGGGGTTTAAAACAGGAAACACATGGGTGGGGTTTAAAACAGGAAACACATGGGCGGGGTTTAAAACAGGAAACACAGGGGCGGGGTTTAAAACAGGAAACACAGGGGCGGGGTTTAAAACAGGAAACACAGGGGCGGGGTTTAAAACGGGAAACACATGGGCGGGGTTTAAAACAGGAAACACATGGGCGGGGTTTAAAACATGAAACACAGGGGCGGGTTTTAAAACGTGAAACACATGGGCGGGGTTTGACACAGGAAACACAGGGGCGGGGTTTGAAACAGGAAACACAGGGGCGGGGTTTAAAACGTGAAACACATGGGCGGGGTTTAAAACAGGAAACACAGGGGCGGGGTTTAACACGGGAAACAAAGGGGCGGGATTTAAAACAGGAAACACAGGGGCGGGTTTTAAAACAGGAAACACAGGGGCGGGGTTTAACACAGGAAACAGAGGGGCGGGGTTTGAAACAGGAAACACAAGGGCGGGGTTTGAAACAGGAAACACAGGGGCGGGGTTTAACACAGGAAACACAGGGGCGGGGTTTGAAACGGGAAACAGAGGGGCGGGGTTTAAAACAGGAAGCACAGGGGCGGGGTTTCTGTCTGGTTTTCGGGTCTTACGTGTCTTTCCCTTCTCGCTCTGCTTAAGCCCCTCCCCCTCGGGGTAAAGCGGCGCCACGGTCACGCTGTACACGGTGTCGGACAGAAGGTTCCTCAGGACGGTGCTGGTGCTGCCCCCGGAGACCGTCTCCTGCAACAACACATGACACACTTTAGAGACTGTGGTGAGTGTGGGCTCTCTCTCCTAAAGGCCAGAGCTACGTGGTGAGTGTGGGTCGCTGCCGGTCACACTCACCATGTCCTCGGCTCCTCCCGCCTTCGGCACATAGTAGATCCGGTATTGCCTCACGTTGCCCTCGGCCGCCTCCCAGCGCACGTTCAGGGAGCTGGTGGTGGGGTCGGTCACCTGCAGGTTCTTCACGCCCCCTAGTGGCTCTGCAGAGACGAGCACAGGGCGGCCATTCAGATTTGGATAAAGAAATGGAGACTTTTGATGAGTGACACATAGAAGAAAATGTCTTTAAAGGCTCCAGTCTGGACCAAAGTTGCGAGAGCACCAGGACAGTATGTGAGTAGTTTCCTGAGCAGCTGTGAGGCCGGAGGCGGCGATGGAAACTCTCCCATCACACCCTCCCCTGTCATCTTCATCGTCATCGTCAGAGCGGAAAAACTGAAGTCATGTTTAAGCGGAGTCTGCGCCGCGGCAGCTGGAGGGAAACGCTCGGTCAGGACACGACGAGGAGGAGGAGGAAGAGGAGGAGGAGGAGGAGGGGGAGGAGGAGGAGGAGGAGGGGGAGGAGGAGGAGGAGGGGGAGGAGGAGGAGGAGGAGGAGGAGGAGGAGGAGGAGGAGGAGGAGGAGGAGGAGGGGGAGGAGGAGGAGGAGGAGGAGGAGGAGGAGGAGGAGGAGGAGGAGGAGGGGGAGGAGGGGGGGAGGAAGACACTTTTTGAGGCTTTGTTTGTTTGACCAGACGAGGCGAGTCTTTAGTTTAACACCCGAATAAATCTGAAGTACGTTTGAAATAAACCAGTCTGCGGTTTGGTTTCCACAGAGCAATAAAAATCATAAACTCAGCCTCTCGTGTCACTGAAACATTTCATCATCACTGTTTTTCTTCAAATGTTTGTCCAAAATCCAAACATTCTGCTCTTAAATTCTTAATTCTCGCTCAAAGGTTTCCTGTTTCCATTCAAAGTCAAATATGCTCAGACTTCCTGACAGCAGCTCAGCATGTGGAGCACAGGAGAACCAGGAGAACAAGGAGAACCAGGAGAACCAGGAGAACCAGGAGAACCAGGAGGTCAGCTCAGCTTAAAGGCCTATATCTTGGATCTTTTAACCATGTTGTTTTTCTATCCCCCCCCCCCCCCCCCCCCTGAACAAACGCCCCCCCCCCCCTGAACAAACCCCCCCTGAGCGTCTGAACAGACGCCATGTTTGCGCTGAAGGATGTGAAGATGGAGCTCTTTCTAACCGACTCTGGACACGCCTGTTCTTCTTTCTTACCGAACGGTAACAATAACAACGATAACGTCCTGGAGAAAAGCACGTTTCGCTACGAGGACTTTATTGAACCTTCCTAAAGGAGAGGACGCTCACCAGGAGGTGTTTTTCTCTCCGGGATTCAGCGACTTTCACCAAAACACTGTTTTTCTGTGACTGTCTCTGATGGAAGTTTGGTGAACGTGTGTGTTAGCGTGTGTGTGCTAGCGTGTGCGTGTTAGAGTGGGTGTTAGCGTGCATGTTAGCGTGTGTGTGTGTTAGCGTCTGTGTGCTAGCGTGTGTGTTAGCGTGCGTGTTAGCATGTGTGTTAGCATTTGTTTTAGCGTGTGTTAGCTTATGTGTGCTAATGTGTGTGTGTGTTAACATGTGTGTGTTAGCGTGTGTGTGTTAGCGTGTGTGTGTTAGCGTGCGTGCTAGCATGTGTGTGTTAGCGTGCGTGCTAGCATGTGTGTTAGCTTATGTGTGCTAGTGTGTGTGTGTTAGTGTGTGTGTGTGTGTTAGCATGTGTGTTAGCATGTGTGTTAGCCATTTATGAAGCTGTGTTGCAGATGTCACCTCCTTATAACTGCATCGTGAAATAACTTCAATTTTTGCTGTGTATTTATATTTCTACTACTTCAAAAGTAGCATCGGCCACATCAGCTCGAGGAGAGGGGGCGGAGCTACCTGAATCTGAGTTACTCCATAGCGGTAAAGTTACATCATATAAATGCTTACACTTCACTTTGGACAGGCTAGAACAGCAGATACAGATCAAAAGGTGGAGAATGTGGTGAGTGTGGTGAGTGTGGTGAGTGTGGTGAGTGTGGTGAAGGTGGTGAAGGTGGTGAAGGTGGTGAAGGTGGTGAGTGTGGTGAGTGTGGTGAGTGTGGTGAAGGTGGTGAGTGTGGTGAGTGTGGTGAAGGTGGTGAGTGTGGTGAGTGTGGTGAGTGTGGTGAGTGTGGTGAGTGTGGTGAGTGTGGTGAAGGTGGAGAATGTGGTGAGTGTGGTGAGTGTGGTGAGTGTGGTGAGTGTGGTGAGTGTGGTGAGTGTGGTCAGTGTGGTGAGTGTGGTGAAGGTGGTGAAGGTGGTGAAGGTGGTGAAGGTGGTGAAGGTGGTGAGTGTGGTGAGTGTGGTGAAGGTGGTGAGTGTGGTGAGTGTGGTGAGTGTGGTGAGTGTGGTGAGTGTGGTGAGTGTGGTGAAGGTGGAGAATGTGGTGAGTGTGGTGAGTGTGGTGAGTGTGGTGAGTGTGGTGAGTGTGGTGAGTGTGGTCAGTGTGGTGAGTGTGGTGAAGGTGGAGAAGGTGGTGAAGGTGGAGAATGTGGTGAGTGTGGTGAGTGTGGTGAGTGTGGTGAGTGTGGTGAGTGTGGTGAGTGTGGTGAGTGTGGTGAGTGTGGTGAGTGTGGTGAGTGTGGTGAAGGTCTGGCACTCACTGGTCTTCCCGGTGTCGGAGGCGGGACGTCCCTCCTGGTCCGCGTACAGAGGTACCACGGTGACCCTGTAGGGGGTGTCCGGGCTCAGCTCCCTCAGGACGGTGGACGAGGTCAGGCCGGACACGCTGGTCTGAGGAGGAGACAGAAGAACCATGTGAGGAACATCTGCTCATGTCAGGGTCAGCTCCACCGTCAAGAAGTGTGTGGAACATGTCAACAATGGGGAATCATAAAATCAAAAGTAGTAGTAGCAGGAGCAGTAGCTGTAGAAGTAACGGTAGCGGTAGTAGCAATAGCAGTAGCAGTAGAAGTAGTAGTAGTAGTAGAAGTAGTAGTAGTAGCAGTAGTAGCAATAGCAGTAGCAGTAGTAGTAGTAGTAGTAGTAGTAGTAGTAGTAGTAGCAGTAGTAGTAGTAGCGGTAGTAGAAGTAGCGGTAGCAGTAGTAGCAGTAGAAGAAGTAGCAGTAGTAGCAGTAGTAGAAGTAGCAGTAGTAGTAGTAGTAGAAGTAGCGGTAGTAGCAGTAGTAGTAGTAGCGGTAGTAGAAGTAGCGGTAGCGGTAGTAGCAGTAGTAGAAGTAGCAGTAGTAGCAGTAGTAGAAGTAGTAGAAGTAGCAGTAGTAGTAGTAGTAGAAGTAGCGGTAGTAGCAGTAGTAGTAGTAGCAGTAGCAGCAGTAGTAGCAGTAGTAGAAGTAGCGGTAGCAGTAGTAGCAGTAGTAGAAGTAGCAGTAGTAGCAGTAGTAGTAGTAGCGGTAGCAGTAGTAGCAGTAGTAGAAGTAGCAGTAGTAGCAGTAGTAGTAGTAGCAGTAGCAGCAGTAGTAGCAGTAGTAGTAGTAGCAGTAGTAGAAGTAGCAGTAGTAGCAGTAGTAGTAGTAGCAGTAGCAGCAGTAGTAGCAGTAGTAGAAGTAGCGGTAGCAGTAGTAGCAGTAGTAGAAGTAGCAGTAGTAGCAGTAGTAGAAGTAGCGGTAGCAGTAGTAGCAGTAGTAGAAGTAGCAGTAGTAGCAGTAGTAGTAGTAGCGGTAGTAGAAGTAGCGGTAGCGGTAGTAGCAGTAGTAGAAGTAGCAGTAGTAGCAGTAGTAGAAGTAGCAGTAGTAGAAGTAGCGGTAGTAGCAGTAGTAGAAGTAGCAGTAGTAGAAGTAGCAGTAGTAGCAGTAGTAGTAGTAGCGGTAGTAGAAGTAGCGGTAGTAGCAGTAGTAGAAGTAGCAGTAGTAGCAGTAGTAGAAGTAGTAGTAGTAGTAGTAGTAGCAGTAGTAGAAGTAGTAGTAGTAGTAGTAGTAGCAGTAGTAGAAGTAGCGGTAGTAGCAGTAGTAGAAGTAGCGGTAGTAGCAGTAGTAGTAGTAGCGGTAGTAGAAGTAGCGGTAGTAGCAGTAGTAGAAGTAGCAGTAGTAGCAGTAGTAGAAGTAGTAGAAGTAGCAGTAGTAGAAGTAGCGGTAGTAGCAGTAGTAGAAGTAGCGGTAGTAGCAGTAGTAGAAGTAGCGGTAGTAGCAGTAGTAGAAGTAGCGGTAGTAGAAGCAGCGGTAGTGGCAGTAGTACTAGTAGTAGTAGTAGCAGTAGCAGTGACAGTAGCAGTAGTAGTAGTAGTAGTAGTAGTAGTAGCAGTAGCAGTGGCAGTAGCAGTAGTAGTAGTAGTATTCTTCGTACCATGCGTTCTTCTCCTCCTGCCGTGGGCACGTACTGGAGCCTGTACTGCCGCACGTCGCCCTCTGCTGGAGTCCAGGAGACGCGCAGGGAGCTGAAGGTCGGGTCGGTCACTCGCAGGTTCTTCACGGCGCCGAGCGGCTCTGACAGGAAACAGGAAACGGTTCGAGATCACTTCCTGTCTCCGAAATGGAATCAGAGTAACTCGTGTAAAACGTGGATAAATACATGTTTGGTGGATCTGGACTCACTGGTCTCGGACTCGTGTAAAAAGTGGATAAATAAACGTTTGGTGGATCTGGACTCACTGGTTTCATGTAAAAAGTGGATAAATAAATGTTTGGTGGATCTGGACTCACTGGTCTCGGACTCGTGTAAAAAGTGGATAAATAAATGTTTAGTGGATCTGGACTCACTGGTCTCATGTAAAAAGTGGATAAATAAATGTTTGGTGGATCTGGACTCACTGGTCTCATGTAAAAAGTGGATAAATAAATGTTTGGTGGATCTGGACTCACTGGTCTCATGTAAAAAGTGGATAAATAAACGTTTGGTGGATCTGGACTCACTGGTCTCATGTAAAAAGTGGATAAATAAATGTTTGGTGGATCTGGACTCACTGGTCTCGGACTCGTGTAAAAAGTGGATAAATAAATGTTGGTGGATCTGGACTCACTGGTCTCATGTAAAAAGTGGATAAATAAATGTTTGGTGGATCTGGACTCACTGGTCTCGGACTCGTGTAAAAAGTGGATAAATAAACGTTTGGTGGATCTGGACTCACTGGTCTCATGTAAAAAGTGGATAAATAAATGTTGGTGGATCTGGACTCACTGGTCTCGGACTCGTGTAAAAAGTGGATAAATAAACGTTTGGTGGATCTGGACTCACTGGTCTCGGACTCGTGTAAAAAGTGGATAAATAAATGTTGGTGGATCTGGACTCACTGGTCTCGGACTCGTGTAAAAAGTGGATAAATAAATGTTGGTGGATCTGGACTCACTGGTCTCGGACTCGTGTAAAAAGTGGATAAATAAATGTTTGTGGATCTGGACTCACTGGTCTCAGACTCATGTAAAAAGTGGATAAATAAATGTTGGTGGATCTGGACTCACTGGTCTCAGACTCATATAAAAAGTGGATAAATAAATGTTTGGTGGATCTGGACTCACTGGTCTCGGACTCGTGTAAAAAGTGGATAAATAAATGTTGGTGGATCTGGACTCACTGGTCTCGGACTCGTGTAAAAAGTGGATAAATAAATGTTGGTGGATCTGGACTCACTGGTCTCGGACTCGTGTAAAAAGTGGATAAATAAATGTTTGGTGGATCTGGACTCACTGGTCTCATGTAAAAAGTGGATAAATAAATGTTTGGTGGATCTGGACTCACTGGTCTCGGACTCGTGTAAAAAGTGGATAAATAAATGTTTGGTGGATCTGGACTCACTGGTCTCATGTAAAAAGTGGATAAATAAATGTTTGGTGGATCTGGACTCACTGGTTTCAGACTCATGTAAAAAGTGGATAAATGTTTGGTGGATCTGGACTCACTGGTCTCATGTAAAAAGTGGATAAATAAACGTTTGGTGGATCTGGACTCACTGGTCTCATGTAAAAAGTGGATAAATAAATGTTTGGTGGATCTGGACTCACTGGTCTCATGTAAAAAGTGGATAAATAAACGTTTGGTGGATCTGGACTCACTGGTCTCATGTAAAAAGTGGATAAATAAACGTTTGGTGGATCTGGACTCACTGGTCTCATGTAAAAAGTGGATAAATAAATGTTGGTGGATCCGGACTCACTGGTCTCGGACTCGTGTAAAAAGTGGATAAATAAATGTTTGTGGATCTGGACTCACTGGTCTCATGTAAAAAGTGGATAAATAAATGTTTGTGGATCTGGACTCACTGGTCTCGGACTCATATAAAAAGTGGATAAATAAACGTTTGGTGGATCTGGACTCACTGGTCTCATGTAAAAAGTGGATAAATAAATGTTGGTGGATCTGGACTCACTGGTCTCGGACTCGTGTAAAAAGTGGATAAAAAAACGTTTGGTGGATCTGGACTCACTGGTCTCAGACTCGTGTAAAAAGTGGATAAATAAATGTTTGGTGGATCTGGACTCACTGGTCTCGGACTCATGTAAAAAGCGGATAAATAAATGTTTGGTGGATCTGGACTCACTGGTCTCGGACTCGTGTAAAAAGTGGATAAATAAACGTTTGGTGGATCTGGACTCACTGGTCTCGGACTCGTGTAAAAAGTGGATAAATAAATGTTGGTGGATCTGGACTCACTGGTCTCGGACTCGTGTAAAAAGTGGATAAATAAACGTTTGGTGGATCTGGACTCACTGGTCTCGGACTCGTGTAAAAAGTGGATAAATAAACGTTTGGTGGATCTGGACTCACTGGTCTCGGACTCGTGTAAAAAGTGGATAAATAAATGTTGGTGGATCTGGACTCACTGGTCTCGGACTCGTGTAAAAAGTGGATAAATAAACGTTTGGTGGATCTGGACTCACTGGTCTCGGACTCGTGTAAAAAGTGGATAAATACATGTTTGGTGGATCTGGACTCAGTGGTCTCAGACTCGTGTAAAAAGTGGATAAATAAACGTTTGGTGGATCTGGACTCACTGGTCTCATGTAAAAAGTGGATAAATAAACGTTTGGTGGATCTGGACTCACTGGTCTCGGACTCATGTAAAAAGTGGACAAATAAACGTTTGGTGGATCTGGACTCACTGGTCTCGGACTCGTGTAAAAAGTGGATAAATACATGTTTGGTGGATCTGGACTCAGTGGTCTCAGACTCGTGTAAAAAGTGGATAAATACATGTTTGGTGGATCTGGACTCACTGGTCTCGGACTCGTGTAAAAAGTGGATAAATAAATGTTTGGTGGATCTGGACTCACTGGTCTCGTGTAAAAAGTGGATAAATAAACGTTTGGTGGATCTGGACTCACTGGTCTCGTGTAAAAAGTGGATAAATAAATGTTTGGTGGATCTGGACTCACTGGTCTCATGTAAAAAGTGGATAAATAAACGTTTGGTGGATCTGGACTCACTGGTCTCATGTAAAAAGTGGATAAATAAATGTTTGGTGGATCTGGACTCACTGGTCTCGGACTCATGTAAAAAGTGGATAAATAAATGTTTGGTGGATCTGGACTCACTGGTCTCATGTAAAAAGTGGATAAATAAATGTTTGGTGGATCTGGACTCACTGGTCTCGGACTCGTGTAAAAAGTGGATAAATAAATGTTTGGTGGATCTGGACTCACTGGTCTCATGTAAAAAGTGGATAAATAAATGTTTGTGGATCTGGACTCACTGGTCTCGGACTCGTGTAAAAAGTGGATAATACATGTTTGGTGGATCTGGACTCACTGGTCTCATGTAAAAAGTGGATAAATAGACGTTTGGTGGATCTGGACTCACTGGTCTCAGACTCATGTAAAAAGTGGATAAATAAACGTTTGGTGGATCTGGACTCACTGGTCTCATGTAAAAAGTGGATAAATAAATGTTTGTGGATCTGGACTCACTGGTCTCAGACTCGTGTAAAAAGTGGATAAATAAATGTTTGGTGGATCTGGACTCACTGGTCTCATGTAAAAAGTGGATAAATAAATGTTTGCTGGATCTGGACTCACTGGTCTCGGACTCATATAAAAAGTGGATAAATAAATGTTTGTGGATCTGGACTCACTGGTCTCATGTAAAAAGTGGATAAATAAACGGTTGTTGGATCTGGACTCACTGGTCTCGGACTCCTGTAAAAAGTGGATAAATAAATGTTTGGTGGATCTGGACTCACTGGTCTCAGACTCATGTAAAAAGCGGATAAATAAATGTTTGGTGGATCTGGACTCACTGGTCTCGGACTCATGTAAAAAGTGGATAAATAAATGTTGGTGGATCTGGACTCACTGGTCTCGGACTCATGTAAAAAGTGGATAAATAAACGTTTGGTGGATCTGGACTCACTGGTCTCGGACTCATGTAAAAAGTGGATAAATAAACGTTTGGTGGATCTGGACTCACTGGTCTCGGACTCATGTAAAAAGTGGATAAATAAACGTTTGGTGGATCTGGACTCACTGGTCTCGGACTCATGTAAAAAGTGGATAAATAAACGTTTGGTGGATCTGGACTCACTGGTCTCGGACTCATGTAAAAAGTGGATAAATAAACGTTTGGTGGATCTGGACTCACTGGTCTCGGACTCATGTAAAAAGTGGATAAATAAATGTTGGTGGATCTGGACTCACTGGTCTCGGACTCATGTAAAAAGTGGATAAATAAATGTTTGGTGGATCTGGACTCACTGGTCTCGGACTCATGTAAAAAGTGGATAAATAAATGTTGGTGGATCTGGACTCACTGGTCTCGGACTCATGTAAAAAGTGGATAAATAAACGTTTGGTGGATCTGGACCCACTGGTCTCATGTAAAAAGTGGATAATACATGTTTGGTGGATCTGGACTCACTAGTCTCATGTAAAAAGTGGATAATACATGTTTGTGGATCTGGACTCACTGGTCTCATGTAAAAAGTGGATAATAAATGTTTGTGGATCTGGACTCACTGGTCTCATGTAAAAAGTGGATAAATAAATGTTTGGTGGATCTGGACTCACTGGTCTTGCCCGTCTCCTCCTGCCTCAGACCCTCCACGTCGGGGTAAATGGGGACCAGGGCGACGCTGTAGACGGTGTCGGGGTCCAGGCCGCGCAGGACGGTGGAGGTGGTTCCTCCTGAGACCTCCTCCTGAGGAGCAGAAGGACGGGTCAGAGCTGTGAGGCGTGTGGGAGACACTGAGGACGTCCTACCGTCTTCTCGTCTCCGCCGGGTCGAGCCGCGTACAGGACTCTGTAGCTGCGCACGTTCCCGGGCGCCGCCTCCCAGCGCACGTTCAGGGTGGACACGGTCGGGTCGGTCACCTGGAGGTTCTTCACTCCCCCCAGAGGGTCTGAGGACGGAGAAGCACCAAGATCAGACGACAGAACATCTGACTCTGAAGACTCTCTGAGCTCAAGGTGGTTCAGCCCAATCAGCGTGGACCGAGAGGCGGGGCTAATGAAGCTAATGACGCTAATGAGGCTAATGGGGCTGATGAGGCTAAAGGGGCTAATGAGGCTAATGGGGCTAATGGGGTTAATGAGGCTAATGAAGCTAATGAGACTAATGAGGCTAATGAGGCTAATGAAGCTAATGAGGCTAACGAGGCTAAAGAAGCTAATGAGGCTAATGAGGCTGATGAGGCTAATGAGACTGGGGCTAATGAGGCTAATGGGGCTGATGAGACTGGGGCTAATGAGACTGGGGCTAATGAGGCTAATGGGGCTGATGAGGCTAATGGGGCTAATGAGACTGGGGCTAATGGGGCTGATGAGGCTGATGAGGCTAATGAGGCTAATGAGGCTAATGGGGCTGATGAGGCTAATGAAGGTGATGACGCTAATGAGGCTAATGGGGCTGATGAGGCTAATGAGGCTAATGGGGTTAATGAGGCTAATGAGGCTAATGAGGCTAATGAGACTAATGAGGCTAATGAGGCTAATGAGGCTGATGAGGCTAATGAGGCTAATGGGGCTAATGAAGCTAATGAGGCTAATGAGACTAATGAGGCTAATGAGGCTAATGAAGCTAATGACGCTAATGAAGCTAATGACGCTAATGAAGCTAATGACGCTAATGACACTAATGAAGCTAATGGCGCTAATGACGCTAATGAAGCTAATGACGCTAATGAAGCTAATGACGCTAATGAAGCTAATGACGCTAATGAGGCTAATGGTGCTAATGAAGCTATTGAGGCTAATGAAGCTAATGAAGCTAATGACGCTAATGAAGCTAATGACGCTAATGACACTAATGAAGCTAATGGCGCTAATGACGCTAATGAAGCTAATGACGCTAATGAAGCTAATGACGCTAATGAAGCTAATGAAGCTAATGAGGCTAATGAAGCTAATGAGGTTAATGAGGTTAATGAGGCTAATGAGACTAATGGAGCTAATGGGGCTAATGAAGCTAATGAGACTAATGGAGCTAATGGGGCTAATGAAGCTAATGAGACTAATGAAGCTAATGAGACTAATGGAGCTAATGGAGCTAATGAGACTAATGGAGCTAATGGGGCTAATGAAGCTAATGAGACTAATGGAGCTAATGGGGCTAATGAAGCTAATGAGACTAATGAGGCTAATGAGACTAATGGGGCTAATGGGGCTAATGAGACTAATGGAGCTAATGGGGCTAATGAAGCTAATGGGGCTAATGAGGCTAATGAGGCTAATGAGGTTAATGAGGTTAATGAGGCTAATGGGGCTCATGAGGCTAATGAGACTAATGAAGCTAATGAGACTAATGAGGCTAATGAGGCTAATGAGGCTCATGAGGCTAATGAGACTAATGAAGCTAATGAGACTAATGGAGCTAATGAGGCTAATGAGACTAATGGGGCTAATGAGGTTAATGAGGTTAATGAGGCTAATGGGGCTCATGAGGCTAATGAGACTAATGAAGCTAATGAGACTAATGAGGCTAATGAGGCTAATGAGGCTCATGAGGCTAATGAGACTAATGAAGCTAATGAGACTAATGAGGCTAATGAGGCTAATGAAGCTAATGAGGCTAATGAAGCTAATGAGGCTAATGAAGCTAATGACGCTAATGAAGCTAATGACGCTAATGAAGCTAATGGGGCTAATGAGGCTAATGAGACTAATGAGGCTAATGAGGCTAATGGGGCTAATGAGGCTAATGAGACTAATGAGGCTAATGAGGCTAATGACACTAATGAGGCTAATGGGGCTAATGAGGCTAATGAGGCTAATGAAGCTAATGACGCTAATGAAGCTAATGAGACTAATGAGGCTAATGAGGCTAATGAAGGTGATGACGCTAATGAAGCTAATGACGCTAATGAAGCTAATGACGCTAATGACGCTAATGAGGCTAATGAGGCTAATGACGCTAATGAGGCTAATGAGGTTAATGAGGCTAATGAGGCTAATGAGGCTAATGGGGCTAATGAGGCTAATGAAGCTAATGACGCTAATGAAGCTAATGACGCTAATGACGCTAATGAGGCTAATGAAGCTAATGAGGCTAATGAAGCTAATGAGGCTAATGAAGCTAATGAGGCTAATGAGACTAATGAGGCTAATGAAGCTAATGAGGCTAATGAAGCTAATGAAGCTAATGAAGCTAATGAGGCTAATGAAGCTAATGAGGCTAATGAGACTAATGAGGCTAATGAAGCTAATGAGGCTAATGAAGCTAATGAGGCTAATGAAGCTAATGAGGCTAATGAGACTAATGAGGCTAATGAAGCTAATGAGGCTAATGAAGCTAATGAAGCTAATGAGGCTAATGAAGCTAATGAGACTAATGAGGCTAATGAAGCTAATGAGGCTAATGGGGCTAATGATGAAGGCGTGACCAGTGTAAAAGTGGATAGATAAAGGTGCATATTCAGTGGAGCTGGACTCACTGGTCTTTCCGTTCTCAGACATGGGTTTTCCCTCCATCTCGTGGTACACGGGGACCACAGTCACCGTGTACTCGGTGTTGGCCTCCAGGCTCTTCAGGACGGTGGAGGTGGTGGTGCCGCTCACCTGGTCCTGGACAGAGAGGGAGGAAGGGCATCTGAGTCAACGGGATTATGAGACGAAACAACTTCAACACAGTTCATTCTGACTGATTTAAGACGAGACAAATCCATCGTCCGCTCTCCTGAACTCTCACTGACCACGTCCTGGTCTCCTCCGGCCGCCGGGACCCAGATGACGATGTACTCGCGGACGTTCCCCTCGGCCGCGTCCCAGCGCACGTTCAGGGAGCTGGTGGTCGGGTCGGTCACCTGCAGGTTCCTGGCGAATCCCAGGGGCCCTGAAGGCAGCGCGGGAGACAGAGTTAAAGAGTCTGGGTCACTGTGGTCAGTCCTGGGGCGGGTTTGTCTGGGTCACTGTGGTCAGTCCTGGGGGGTTTGTCTGGGTCACTGTGGTCAGTCCTGGGGGGTTTGTCTGGGTCACTGTGGTCAGTCCTGGGGGGTTTGTCTGGGTCACTGTGGTCAGTCCTGGGGGGTTTGTCTGGGTCACTGTGGTCAGTCCTGGGGGTTTGTCTGGGTCACTGTGGTCAGTCCTGGGGGGTTTGTCTGGGTCACTGTGGTCAGTCCTGGGGGGTTTGTCTGGGTCACTGTGGTCAGTCCTGGGGGTTTGTCTGGGTCACTGTGGTCAGTCCTGGGGGTTTGTCTGGGTCACTGTGGTCAGTCCTGGGGGGTTTGTCTGGGTCACTGTGGTCAGTCCTGGGGGGTTTGTCTGGGTCACTGTGGTCAGTCCTGGGGGGTTTGTCTGGGTCACTGTGGTCAGTCCTGGGGGTTTGTCTGGGTCAGTCCTGGGGGGTTTGTCTGGGTCTCTGTGGTCAGTCCTGGGGGGTTTGTCTGGGTCAGTCCTGGGGGGTTGTCTGGGTCAGTCCTGGGGGGTTGTACTCACGGGTCTTGCCCTGGTCCGTCAGGCTCGGCCCGTCGCCCTCCGCGTACACCGGCACCACCGTCACCGTGTACTCAGTGTCCGGCAGCAGCTTCTCCAGGAGCGTCCTCGTGGTGCTCTCCGAGACCTGCTCCTGAAGGCCACAGGCACAGGGTTAGAGGCTGAGACCGTGAAGTTAAATACGTTTATACCATGGTCTGGGTGAATACTGGATTCTGATTGGCTGGTGCATTATTTTGGTATAACCGCACACGTAGTCCGGTAGTTAAATCACTGGGATGTCACTCCGCTGTGGCGTCGCCATAGCAACGCCTGACACAGCTGAATCAGATAAAGGCGTAATTAGTGACTGACAGGAACGTATGAGATGGATTTAGTGTTTGCTAAATGTTTGTAGAGGAGAGTGAGCAGCTAGGTTAGCTACTGTTAATAACATATGAGCTTTACATTTCTATTGGAAACGGTTAAGGCTATTCATCATTTTCAGGCGTACATAAAATGATCCTGCATTGAAGCATCTTTGTCTGGATTAGTAAAGTCAAACATAAAAGTTTGAGTTGGGGGGGCCCAGGTGTGAGCGACTCCACCGCAGCTGTTTCCATAAACAGTTGAGCTGGTTGAGCTAGCTAGCTTTAGCTTCAGGTTAAACCTTGTAAAAGGTAAATAACTCCTGCCCACGAGTGCCGCATATCGGTGTTTCCTTCCAGGGAAAAGTGTTTCCGGGTTAGTCCTGTTGTGTTGTGATTCTGTGCTGATGTTGTGTCGTTGAGCCTGACTGAGATCCTCGTAATAGCTGCGGAGAATGACTCGCTCTGAGACCAGCCTTCAGTGACCGGCTAATAACCCACACAAAATAGTCCCGTAGTCTGGCAGATTTAGTGACTTTAGTCAATGAAAAACACATTTATTATAAATGTTAGGTTTGTGGGACCCTGGTATAAGCGGATTAAACAACGAGGAGCCGCGTTAGACGTTATAAAGCAGGAGGAACAACACTGCACTGCGCGTCGTGGTGTTCTTGACTCCGCGTCGTGCATTATAACCGTCGAATGCACGGCTCCTCGTTGTTTAATCCTTACTTAGGTTTTGCTGGTGTCGGTAAACTCAAATCAGAGCTGCTTTTGTCAACGATAGTTTACGAGTTTAGGACCTGAGAAAAGACGAAAATGGGAGAAAGTTCCTCGTCAGACGTTCACAAACAGAGCGTGTGCTCGGCAGCGGCGAGGCAAAGGTTGCGCGTTGCTTGAATCTCTGTTGTAGTGCTTGATTCACTGGATTATTATAATTAGAGACTTGGTTACGGATTTCGTCGATGTGAAGGAGTTACGGACATTAACCGACGCTTGGATATTCTAAACATAAAGGACATTTGGACGAGTGCGATGTGAGGAACTAGCTAGCTTCATCAGCTAGTCGGACGTGGTAGCTAAGCATCAACATCAACAACAGCAGCAGCTAACCTGACGTCGCCGCTCAACATTACGCTCAACATTATGCCAAATAAATCTCGGGCTATGGAGGAGGTGGAGGATATTAAAAAAGCTCTTGACTTTCTCTCGCAGGACGTAAGTGATATAAAGGATAAACAGGACAAGATTCTGAAACTTGTGGAGGAAGTGTCAGAGCTACGTGTGCGTATCGAGGAAAAGGACAAAAAGATATCAGTGTTGGAAAAAAAGTAGAGTATCTGGAACAATACTCAAGACTCAATGATGTAATTGTGACTGGATTAAAAATCAAACCCCGCTCATACGCTCATGCTGTGGGGGCTGGCGGCGGGGCAGATCCAGGCGAGCTGGAGGTGAGCTCTGCGGAAAAGCAGGTGGTGGATTTCCTCGTGTCCAACGACATACAAAGGTACCAAGGGGCCCCCTGGTGGCCGCCCTGTGTACTGCGCACTGGGAGAGAGGGCGTGGTTTGGGCAGGAGTTCACTGTTATAAAATAGAATCTGGTGGAGCCATGAGTAAAAAGTCTGTCCTGCTCATTATTAATGAACATTAGGGAAGCAGGAACATAGACTGTAGAAAAAACGTCTTCTGCTCACTCCTCCCCGTTTACCAGAATGACCACGGTCGAGGGGGAGGTCATGGAGGATTTACAGACTCCTCCTCCCCAGCTCTGACGAAGCATGTTCCTAAAAAGGACATAAGGGCGGGATCTTCACCGTAGACTCCGCCCTTGCGTGACGTGTAGCTCGCGCTGCTCCAATGCTAACAGTCCGAGCCTCATTAAGTACCAGATTTCAAAAATTCATATTACGAAAACCAGCCTGGTTTCATATATTGTTATTAACCCAGCGTTATCTCAGGAGGAAGATCAGCCCAGTCTAGGTTTGAAAACATTGAAACCAGGCATTAAAGTAGTTTTTAACGTGTCTAAACTCCAATGCTTTTCAGTGGGGGCCTAGCGGCGATATGGAGGTACTACAGCAATGGCGGCCCCCACGTTCGTGGACAAAAAGCAGGGCAGCCAGCGGCCATTGAGCAGGACTCACTAAAGCAGCAGCAGGAGAGGCTCACCAGCGCCACAGAGCATTAGTGGAGACACGGTGTAATTGCAGACTGTGAATATCAAGCGTTTGATCCAGGCTTACAGATAACGGGTTAGTTTGTGGGGGCCCTTGACTGTTGGGGCCGTTGGTCCAGGGACAGGATCAAAGGAAGTCACCTGGTTGTTTCAGCTCAAATTTTGGTTCAATTTTTATCCAGTTTTACTTTTTCCGGCTTTAAATGGGGAAAACATCCCCATTGTTGGTGTCAGGATCCAGAGACTGATGGAAACAGAATAAACTCCTACAGAACTGGCTTTATTCTCCACCGGCCGAAGTGTAAAAGCACTTATTCCTGAGGACGTGTTCAGACCGTGGCGTGCGGTGGATCAGTGAGGTGGATCAGTGCGGTGGAGTAAAGTGCGTCTGAAGCGTTTGCTGTTGAGAGGTGTCTTTAGCTGCGAGCGCCGCGATGATTAAACTGAGCCGAGAATCAGCCGAGGCCGAGATCAGACTCGCCGACGGAGCGAACGCAGAGACAGAGTTATTTCACAAAAACCAACTGTCGACAGATTCACCAAAACAGACACGGCTTTGAAACGCTCTGTTCAGACTCACAGGACACGGAAAACACGTCTGAAGCTGTTTTTACCTTTAAACACGGAGGAGAGAGATACTAATGCAGAGAGTTAACCTGTGAACCTCCACCCGGACCGGGCACATGTTCTCCAGCTCAACCAGCTCAAAGCTTCTTCTACAAAGCGGCAAAATAGAGACCAAATAGTGACAAAAAATGACTGAAAAAAGACAAAAAAAATTACCAAAAAACAAAAAAGGGACGAAAAAATGAAGAAAAAAATGATGAAAAAAGGGAAAAAAAATCAAGAAAAAAGACAAAAAAATCAAGAAAAAAGACAAAAAAAATCAAGAAAAAAGAAAAAAAATCAAGAAATAAGAAAAAATAATCAAGAAAAAAAGAAAAAAAATCAAGAAAAAAAGACAAAAAAAAATCAAGAAAAAAGAAAAAATAATCAAGAAATAAGAAAAAAAAAATCAAGAAAAAAAGACAAAAAAAAAATCAAGAAAAAAAGACAAAAAAAAATCAAGAAAAAAAGACAAAAAAAATCAAGAAAAATGACAAAAAAGGAAGAAAAAAGACACAAAAAAAGACAAAAAAATCAAGAAAAAAGACAAAAAAATCAAGAAAAAAAGACAAAAAAAATCAAGAAAAAAGAAAAAATAATCAAGAAAAAAGAAAAAATAATCAAGAAAAAAGACAAAAAAATCAAGAAAAAAAGACAAAAAAAATCAAGAAAAAAGAAAAAATAATCAAGAAAAAAGAAAAAAAAATCAAGAAAAAAGACAAAAAAATCAAGAAAAAAAGACAAAAAAAATCAAGAAAAAAGAAAAAATAATCAAGAAAAAAAATCAAGAAAAAAAGACAAAAAAAAAATCAAGAAAAATGACAAAAAAGGAAGAAAAAAGACACAAAAAAAGACAAAAAAAATCAAGAAAAAAAGACAAAAAAATCAAGAAATGACAAAAATAAATGACAAAAAAGTGCCTAAAAATGTGAGAAAAACGCAATAATCTCCTCTCCTGGGCTGAGTTTCAGAGCCTCCAGGTCTGAGGTTTCTGTAAACTAGAAGACCTTCACTCCTGTTCATGGAGGGGCTTGAACGAGGAGTCAAAGAAGCCTCGTCTTCACCTTAGACTTAACCTCAGGCGTGAGCTCAGTCGTTAGGACTTAGAACTACACAGATGTGAGAGGAGCCTTTACTAGAGGGGAGGAGCCGAGCTAAACTCCTCCCTGTGGTTTTTATCTGAGCTGAACCTTAGTGTCGCTGAGGAAGAAACATTCGACATTTCAACTACAGAGGACAGACGAGGACTCAAGAACCTTTACTGAACTCCTGTACGACCGAGAGCCGACACAGACGTGAGTTCATGATTTAGATCCTGCTCTCGTGTGTTTTTCCAGGAAGTGAGAGAGTGATGCTGATTGGCTGATGCGTAGAAGTAACTGATTGAGCACTGACCACGACCTCCAGCCCGCCGCCCGTGGGGACGTAGATGACCTTGTAGCCCTGGACGTTGCCCCCTGCTGGGCTCCAGGTGACGGTGAGCGTGGTGATGGTGGGGTTGGAGACCTTCATGCCCTCCACGCCGCCCAGAGGAACTGAGGAGCAAAGACACGTTAAACCTCACGAGGACGAGGACGAACAGGAGACTCGTCCACTCACGCGTCCGCCCGTCCTCGCTCTGACGCCGGCCCTCGCGCGCCGGGTACACGGGCAGCACCGACACCGTGTACGGCGTGTCGGGGAGGAGGTTCCTGAGCACCGTGGAGGTGGAGGAGGCCGGCATCTGCTCCTGAGGAGGACACGTTATAACATCTGTAATAAACACATCTGCACCTGAGGACACGTTATAACATCTGTAATAAACACAGCTGCTCCTGAGGGGGACCAGAGAGAGCACACGTTATAACATCTGTAATAAACACAGCTGCTCCTGAGGACACGTTATAACATCTGTAATAAACACAGCTGCTCCTGAGGGGGACCAGAGAGCATGTTATAACATCTGTAATAAACACAGCTGCTCCTGAGGGGGACCAGAGAGCGCGTTATAACATCTGTAATAAACACAGCTGTTCCTGAGCACACGTTATAACATCTGTAATAAACACAGCTGCTCCTGAGGGGGACCAGAGAGCGCGTTTTAACATCTGTAATAAACACAGCTGCTCCTGAGGACGACACGTTATAACATGAGTAATAAACACAGCTGCTCCTGAGGGCGACCAGAGAGCACGTTATAACATCTGTAATAAACACAGCTGCTCCTGAGGGGGACCAGAGAGCACGTTATAACATCTGTAATAAACACAGCTGTTCCTGAGCACACGTTATAACATCTGTAATAAACACAGCTGCTCCTGAGGGGGACCAGAGAGCGCGTTTTAACATCTGTAATAAACACAGCTGCTCCTGAGGACGACACGTTATAACATGAGTAATAAACACAGCTGCTCCTGAGGGCGACCAGAGAGCACGTTATAACATCTGTAATAAACACAGCTGCTCCTGAGGGGGACCAGAGAGCGCGTTTTAACATCTGTAATAAACACAGCTGCTCCTGAGGGCGACCAGAGAGCACGTTATAACATCTGTAATAAACACAGCTGCTCCTGAGGGCGACCAGAGAGCGCGTTTTAACATCTGTAATAAACACAGCTGCTCCTGAGGACACGTTATAACATCTGTAATAAACACAGCTGCTCCTGAGGACGACACGTTATAACATCTGTAATAAACACATCTGCTCCTGAGGACGACACGTTATAACATGAGTAATAAACACAGCTGCTCCTGAGGGCGACCAGAGAGAGCACGTTATAACATCTGTAATAAACACATCTGCTCCTGAGGGGGACCGGAGAGAGCACGTTATAACATCTGTAATAAACACATCTGCTCCTGAGGGCGACCAGAGAGCACGTTATAACATCTGTAATAAACACAGCTGCTCCTGAGCACATGTTATAACATCAGTAATAAACTTACTTTTTGTCAAATGTTCATCATTTTTTCGTCATTTTTTGTCAATTTTTTTGTCAGTTTTTGTCCATTTTTGTCAATTTTTTGTCAGTTTTTGTCAGTTTTTTTGTCAATTTTTTGTCAATTTTTGTCAATTTTTTGTCAATTTTTTGTCAATTTTTTGTCAATTTTTTGTCAATTTTTGTCAATTTTTGGTCAATTTTTTGTCAATTTTTTGTCATTTTTTTGTCCATTTTTTGTCAATTTTTTTGTCAAATTTTTGTCATTTTTTGTCAATTTTTTGTCATTTTTTTCTCTAAGTTTTCTCTCTTTTTTGTCATATCTTCATCATTGTTTTCGTCTCAGTTCTGTTGCTATTTTCTCATCTTTTTTCCAGAAGCTTTTTGATTGGGGTAAAGCCAAACTAGAGAAAATGTGCTCGGTTCAGGCGGGAGTTAAGGGGTTAAAATGTGTCACTTCTGTGCGGGCGACTCTGTGAAGCTGCTCTGCCCACACTCGTCACAAACCATCTTCACTGCAGTCGCCTGTAGATCTTCCTCCTCACCATTTCCTCTTTGCCTCCGGCCGTGGGGACGTAGAACACCTTGTAGAGCCTGACGGCGCCATCTGCTGGCTCCCAGTCCACGTCCAGCGAGGTCATGGTGGGGTTGGTCACGCGGAGGTTCTTCACTCCGCCCAGAGGCCCTGAGGAACATCACAACCTCAGTCTGACTCTCACACAGTGGGGAAGAAGAAGAAGAAGAAGAGAGTTCCTCACGTGTTTTCCCGTTCTCCGACTGCACCTTGCCCTCCCCGTCGGCGTAGATGGGCAGCAGGCTGACGGTGTAGAGCGTGTCGGGGGTCAGGCCCCGCAGGACCGTGGTGGTGGTGCCCGCCGTCACCTGCTCCTGAGACACAAGGGGGCGCTGTTACAAACACGTCAACAGGACGCAGCCTGAGAGACACACGGACCCCTCACCATGCTCTCGGCGCCCCCTGCTGCCGGCACATAGATGACGCGGTACTCTTTGACCTTGCCCTCGGCCGGCTCCCAGCGCACGTTCAGGGTGGTCATGGTGGGATTCAGCACCTGCAGGTTCCTCACGCCCCCCAGCGGCTCTGCAAACACACCCACGTGAACATCAGGGAGACTGAGGGGGTCTGACTGCAAACACCCCCACGTCTGACTGCAAACACCCCCACGTGAACCTCATGGAGACCGGGGGGGTCTGACTGCAAACACCCCCACGTAAACCTCATGGAGACTGGGGGGTCTGACTGCAAACACCCCCACGTCTGACTGCAAACACCCCCACGTGAACCTCATGGAGACCGGGGGGGTCTGACTGCAACACACCCACGTCTTACTGCAAACACACCCACGTGAACCTCATGGAGACCGGGGGGGTCTGACTGCAACACACCCACGTCTTACTGCAAACACCCCCACGTGAACCTCATGGAGACTGAGGGGGGGGGGGGGGGTCTTCCTGGTGCGGCCCTCATTCAGACTCACGCAAAGATTTACAACAAAACCATTGCACGACCAAAGACGAGCAGCGCCTCCTGCGCCTCACGGGTTTATACTCGGGGAAAAGGGGATGAAATTCATCCATCCATTTTGCCCAGACGTCCCGATCCACACACACCCCCTCCAGATGTTCTGACCCCGAGGCGACACCAGGCCAGCTCAGAGACTTTGTCCCACCAGCGTGTCCTGGGCCTTCCATGACGCCTTGTCCCACTAGGACCTGCCTGGAGCACCTCCCTAGGGAGGTGTCCCCCCTCCGAGTCCCCAGCCTCTGCTTCCCCATCGGAAGACATGACGGTGGGATTGAGGAGGTCCTCGAAGTCCTCCTTCCCCCGCCCGACGACATCCCCAGTCGAGGTCAGCAGCCCCCCACCCGCACTGTACACAGTGTTGGTGAAGCACTGCTTCCCCCTCCTGAGGCGCCGGATGGTTTGCCAGAATCTCTTCGAGGCCGACCGATAGTCTTCCTCCATGGCCTCCCCGAACTCCTCCCAGACACGAGTTTTTGCCTCTGCGACCGCCCGAGCCGCAGCACGCTTGGCCTGCCGGTACCTCTCAGCTGCCTCAGGAGTCCCACAAGCCAACAAGGCCAGGTAGGACTCCTTCTCCCCCCCCCCCCCCCCCCCTTCACCCAACACAGTCAGAGGTCAGATCATGGACCTCCTGGTGCACTTGTGGACACCCTTGTGCTCGAACATGGTGTTCGTTATGGACAAACCGTGACTAGCACAGAAGTCCAATAACAGAACACCACTCAGATCGGGGAGGCCGGGGGGGGGGGATGAATGAGAAAGACTAAGGGAGTTCCTCACGTGTTTTCCCGTTCTCCGACTGCACCTTGCCCTCCCCGTCGGCGTAGATGGGCAGCAGGCTGACGGTGTAGAGCGTGTCGGGGGTCAGGCCCCGCAGGACCGTGTTGGTCGTGGCCCCTGTCACCTGCTCCTGAGACACACGTTAGAAAAGTATTATTGAATAAACTGGTTTAGAGCTCAGCAACATGTAAACAATAATGAGCTTCTCTCCAGCAACAAATGTGGAACAAATGTGAAAATAAATACAAAAGAAAAATCGACCCTAAAAACAGATATTGGAAAAATCCCTGTGAAAAAACCTGGAAAGTGTTTTTGTCTGAGCCCTCACCATGCTCTCGGCGCCCCCTGCTGCTGGCACGTAGATGACGCGGTACTCTTTGACCTTGCCCTCGGCCGGCTCCCAGCGCACGTTCAGGGTGGTCATGGTGGGATTCAGCACCTGCAGGTTCCTCACGCCCCCCAGCGGCTCTGCAAACACACCCACGTGAACCTCATGGAGACGGGGGGGGGGGTCTTACACATTTACATATCAGTCATGGGGGGTCTTACTGGTGCGGCCCTGCTCGGTGATGGCGTCGCTCACGGCCGAGGCGTAAACCGCGGACACGCTCACAGAGTAGTCGGTGTCGGGGCGGAGCTTCTGCAGCACCGACACGAGCTTCTTCCCTCCGACCTGCACCTGCAAAACCCAAACAAGGCCGTCTTCAGCGAGTCACAGGACGAGGGGGTGGAGTCAGACGGAGACAGACGTGAACCCCGTTGTCATGGAAACGTGTGACAGTCCAACATGGAGACTCTGAGGGAAAGTTTACACGGAGGAAACTGTTTCAGAGAGAACAGACTATCATAGCCACTTTAGCATAGAGACCCTTGATGCTAACTATCATAGCCACTTTAGCATAGAGACCTCTGGTGCTAACTATCATAGCCACTTTAGCATAGGAACCTCTGGTGCTAACTATCATAGCCACTTTAGCATAGTGACCTTTAATGCTAACTATCATAGCCACTTTAGCATAGAGACCCTTGATGCTAACTATCATAGCCACTTTAGCATAGAGACCTCTGGTGCTAACTATCATAGCCACTTTAGCATAGGGACCTCTGATGCTAACGATCATAGCCACTTTATCATAGGGACCCTTGATGCTAACTATCATAGCCACTTTAGCATAGAGACCTCTGGTGCTAACTATCATAGCCACTTTAGCATAGGGACCTCTGGTGCTAACTATCATAGCCACTTTAGCATAGTGACCTTTAATGCTAACTATAATAGCCACTTTAGCATAGAGACCCTTGATGCTAACTATCATAGCCACTTTAGCATAGAGACCTCTGGTGCTAACTATCATAGCCACTTTAGCATAGGGACCTCTGGTGCTAACTATCATAGCCACTTTAGCATAGTGACCTTTAATGCTAACTATCATAGCCACTTTAGCATAGAGACCCTTGATGCTAACTATCATAGCCACTTTAGCATAGAGACCTCTGGTGCTAACTATCATAGCCACTTTAGCATAGGGACCTCTGATGCTAACTATCATAGCCACTTTAGCATAGGGACCTCTGATGCTAACTATCATAGCCACTTTAGCATAGGGACCTCTGGTGCTAACGATCATAGCCACTTTAGCATAGGGACCTCTGGTGCTAACTATCATAGCCACTTTAGCATAGGGACCTCTGATGCTAACGATCATAGCCACTTTAGCATAGGGACCTCTGATGCTAACGATCATAGCCACTTTAACATAGGGACCTCTGGTGCTAACTATCATAGCCACTTTAGCATAGGGACCTCTGGTGCTAACTATCATAGCCACTTTAGCATAGGGACCTCTCGTGCTAACTATCATAGCCACTTTAGCATATGGACCTCTGATGCTAACTATCATAGCCACTTTA
This sequence comes from Gobius niger, assembly GCF_951799975.1. Lineage (NCBI taxonomy): Eukaryota > Metazoa > Chordata > Actinopteri > Gobiiformes > Gobiidae > Gobius > Gobius niger. The sequence continues at coordinate 30,563,266 of NC_136866.1, forward strand.
GCATAGTGACCTCTGGTGCTAACTATCATAGCCACTTTAGCATAGGGACCTCTGGTGCTAACTATCATAACCACTTTAGCATAGGGACCTCTGATGCTAACTATCATAGCCACTTTAGCATAGTGACCTCTGGTGCTAACTATCATAGCCACTTTAGCATAGGGACCTCTGGTGCTAACTATCATAGCCACTTTAGCATAGGGACCTCTGATGCTAACTATCATAGCCACTTTAACATAGGGACCTCTGATGCTAACTATCATAGCCACTTTAGCATAGGGACCTCTGATGCTAACTATCATAGCCACTTTAACATAGGGACCTCTGATGCTAACTATCATAGCCACTTTAGCATAGGGACCTCTGATGCTAACTATCATAGCCACTTTAGCATAGGGACCTCTGATGCTAACTATCATAGCCACTTTAGCATAGGGACCTCTGATGCTAACTATCATAGCCACTTTAGCATAGGGACCTCTGGTGCTAACTATCATAGCCACTTTAGCATAGGGACCTCTGGTGCTAACTATCATAGCCACTTTAGCATAGGGACCTCTGATGCTAACGATCATAGCCACTTTAGCATAGGGACCTCTGGTGCTAACTATCATAGCCACTTTAGCATAGGGACCTCTGATGCTAACTATCATAGCCACTTTAGCATAGGGACCTCTGATGCTAACGATCATAGCCACTTTAGCATAGGGACCTCTGATGCTAACGATCATAGCCACTTTAACATAGGGACCTCTGGTGCTAACTATCATAGCCACTTTAGCATAGGGACCTCTCGTGCTAACTATCATAGCCACTTTAGCATAGGGACCTCTCGTGCTAACTATCATAGCCACTTTAGCATATGGACCTCTGATGCTAACTATCATAGCCACTTTAGCATAGTGACCTCTGGTGCTAACTATCATAGCCACTTTAGCATAGGGACCTCTGGTGCTAACTATCATAACCACTTTAGCATAGGGACCTCTGATGCTAACTATCATAGCCACTTTAGCATAGTGACCTCTGGTGCTAACTATCATAGCCACTTTAGCATAGGGACCTCTGGTGCTAACTATCATAGCCACTTTAGCATAGGGACCTCTGATGCTAACTATCATAGCCACTTTAACATAGGGACCTCTGATGCTAACTATCATAGCCACTTTAGCATAGGGACCTCTGATGCTAACTATCATAGCCACTTTAACATAGGGACCTCTGATGCTAACTATCATAGCCACTTTAGCATAGGGACCTCTGATGCTAACTATCATAGCCACTTTAGCATAGGGACCTCTGATGCTAACTATCATAGCCACTTTAGCATAGGGACCTCTGATGCTAACTATCATAGCCACTTTAGCATAGGGACCTCTGATGCTAACTATCATAGCCACTTTAGCATAGGGACCTCTGATGCTAACTATCATAGCCACTTTAGCATAGGGACCTCTGATGCTAACTATCATAGCCACTTTAGCATAGGGACCTCTGATGCTAACTATCATAGCCACTTTAGCATAGGGACCTCTGATGCTAACTATCATAGCCACTTTAGCATAGGGACCTCTGATGCTAACTATCATAGCCACTTTAGCATAGGGACCTCTGGTGCTAACTATCATAGCCACTTTAGCATAGGGACCTCTGATGCTAACTATCATAGCCACTTTAGCATAGGGACTAGTGATGCGCGGGTTGCGGGTTCCACCGCGGGCCCCGCGGTCTGACCGCGGTTCGGGTCGTGAAATTCTCCTTTGAGCGCGGGGCGGGTTGGGGCGGGTCAACAAATGCCGGTCGCGGGCACTGTATGCGGGACCCGCGGGTTGAAAAAAACCCTGACCCGCGCATCACTAATAGGGACCTCTGATGCTAACTAACCAGTGATTAGGAGGATTTATTTGTTTGGACACCATGAGAGGTCAAAGGTCAGGAGCTGAGGTCAGAGGCTGTGGTTTGATGGTGTCAGAGCCTGGATCTCCGGTTCTCTCTGATCGTCACAGAGGAGACGTCTCAGAGCCTGGATCTCCGGTTCTCTCTGATCGTCACAGAGGAGACGTCTCAGAGCCTGGATCTCCGGTTCTCCCTCTGACCGTCACAGAGGAGACGTCTCAGAGCCTGGATCTCCGGTTCTCTCTGACCGTCACAGAGGAGACGTCTCAGAGCCTGGATCTCCGGTTCTCTCTGACCGTCACAGAGGAGACGTCTCAGAGCCTGGATCTCCGGTTCTCTCTGACCGTCACAGAGGAGACGTCTCAGAGCCTGGATCTCCGGTTCTCTCTGACCGTCACAGAGGAGACGTTTCAGAGCCTGGATCTCCGGTTCTCTCTGACCGTCACAGAGGAGACGTTTCAGAGCCTGGATCTCCGTCTCAGAGCCTGGATCTCCGGTTCTCCCTCTGACCGTCACAGAGGAGACGTTTCAGAGCCTGGATCTCCGTCTCAGAGCCTGGATCTCCGGTTCTCTCTGACCGTCACAGAGGAGACGTTTCAGAGCCTGGATCTCCGTCTCAGAGCCTGGATCTCTGTTTCAGAGCCTGGATCTCCGTCTCAGAGCCTGGATCTCCGGTTCTCTCTGACCGTCACAGAGGAGACGTTTCAGAGCCTGGATCTCCGTCTCAGAGCCTGGATCTCCGTCTCAGAGCCTGGATCTCCGTCTCAGAGCCTGGATCTCCGTCTCAGAGCCTGGATCTCCGTCTCAGAGCCTGGATCTCCGTCTCAGAGCCTGGATCTCCGTCTCAGAGCCTGGATCTCCGTCTCAGAGCCTGGATCTCCGGTTCTCCTGAGTTCAGCTGGATTCCCTGACTCATGTTTACTCGTGTGTTTGTTTGTGCAGATGTGAGCAGATGCTGGAGCACATTCCTCTGCTCTGACTCACTCTCTCACTCAGACCAGCCACACTCGTCAGAGCAAACGTTACACAAGAAGAGGAGGAGAAACATCTGGAGCTGATCAGCAGCATCTGCAGCGGCTGTGATCAGACAAAGGCTCTACAGACGTTTACTCTGCTCGACATGGAGCTGAGGACTCTGCTGCCAAGGAGGAGGAGGGGGAGGAGGAGAGGGAGGAGGGGAGGGGGAGGAGGAGGGGGAGGAGGGGGAGGGGGAGGGGGAGGAGGAGGAGGAGGAGGAGGAGGAGGAGAGAGGAGGAGGAGGAGAGAGGAGGGGGAGGGGGAGAGAGGAGGAGACAGAGGAGGAGGAGGAGGAGGAGGAGGAGAGAAGACACAGAGGAAGAGGAGGAGAAGGAGGAGAGGAGAGAGGAGGAGGAGGAGATACTGGAAAGTGACATTAATTATGTTACATAAGACTCAGGTAATGATCGGAGTGAAGAGTGAAGGGCCTGGAGACTCACTGGAGACTCACTGGAGACTCACTGGAGACTCACTGGAGACTCCAGAGAGTCTCCAGAGAGTCTCCAGTGAGTCTCCAGGCCGGGGAGACGGGCCTTAAGTAAGGATTAAACAACGAGGAGCCGCATTAGACGGTTATAATGCACGACGCGGAGTCAAGAACACTACGACGTGCAGTGGAGTGGTGTTACTCCGCGAAGTGCATTCTAACGTCTAACGCGGCTCCTCGTTGTTTAATCCGCTTATACCAGGGTCCCACAAACGCAACATTTATAATAAATGTGTTTTTTCATTGACTAAAGTCACTAAATCTGCCAGACTACGGGACTATTTTGTGTGGGTTATTAGCCGGTCACTGAAGGCTGGTCTCAGAGCGAGTCATTCTCCGCAGCTATTACGAGGATCTCAGTCAGGCTCAACGACACAACATCAGCACAGAATCACAACACAACAGGACTAACCCGGAAACACTTTTCCCTGGAAGGAAACACCGATATGCGGCACTCGTGGGCAGGAGTTATTTACCTTTTACAAGTTTAACCTGAAGCTAAAGCTAGCTAGCTCAACCAGCTCAACTGTTTATGGAAACAGCTGCGGTGGAGTCGCTCACACCTGGGGCCCCCCCCAACTCAAACTTTTATGTTTGACTTTACTAATCCAGACAAGATGCTTCAATGCAGGATCATTTTATGTACGCCTGAAAATGATGAATAGCCTTAACCGTTTCCAATAGAAATGTAAAGCTCATATGTTATTAACAGTAGCTAACCTAGCTGCTCACTCTCCTCTACAAACATTTAGCAAACACTAAATCCATCTCATACGTTCCTGTCAGTCACTAATTACGCCTTTATCTGATTCAGCTGTGTCAGGCGTTGCTATGGCGACGCCACAGCGGAGTGACATCCCAGTGATTTAACTACCGGACTACGTGTGCGGTTACACCAAAATAATGCACCAGCCAATCAGAGTCCAGTATCACCCAGACCATGGTATAAACTTCAGATGTTCGACTCTGCACAGTCTGACTTTTGCCTCCTGAAACGTTTCCACTGAGACTCGGCTCAAACACGGCAGGGTCAGTGTTTCCTACAGAAGCTGCTGCTGCTGCTGCTGCTGCATTCCAGACGGAGACTCCTCCAGGCTCCAGAGGTTTAACCCAGGACACGGCGGGTCCTTCACTCCCTCACTCTTCCTCCTCCTCCTCTCTCCTCCTCCACTCCTTCATCCTCCTCAGCTCAGTATAAACGACAGAAAACATGATGTCACTGTGAAACTCTCTCAACACTTTGGAGAAACTCCTGAGGCTCCAAACGTTGCAAAGTCGGACGAGGACAAGGAGCCTGAGCCTCCTCTCACTGCAGAACATCTCAGTGTCTCCTAAACATCAGCCTCCTCTCACTGCAGAACATCTCAGCGTCTCCTAAACATCAGCCTCCTCTCACTGCAGAACATCAGTGTCTCCTAAACATCAGCTGAGCCTCCTCTCACTGCAGAACATCTCAGTGTCTCCTAAACATCAGCCTCCTCTCACTGCAGAACATCTCAGCGTCTCCTAAACATCAGCCTGAGCCTCCTCTCACTGCAGAACATCTCAGCGTCTCCTAAACAAATACATCAGCCAGAGTCAAAGCAGCACCTTCAGTCTGACGTCAGATAAAACTTCTCCTGGATCCAAACAGAGAAAACACTTGATCTGAATCTGAAATAACAGCAGACAAAAGGCCAACAACTGTTTTTACTCCTAGATTTCAAAATAAGACTTTATTCTAGATCAGGGGGCCCAAAGTGGGGCCCGCGGGGCCCAAAGTGGGGCCCCAGAACAGCTACGTTGTCCCGCCAGAGGGTGACCTACCTTTGGGTCGTGTTATAGTTTATACGAACTCTCTATAAATCCAAAAAATACTAACTCTCTCCCATTCATTCT
>NC_136866.1:30568743-30756243 GCF_951799975.1 Gobius niger
TTTGGCCGGAACACGTGTATTTGCTGGTCATGTCAGGGATTATTGTGTAAAGTCGTGTTTTACGAGGGAAAAGGGGCGGAGACTCGACCCCCGCGGCGTTTTGGGAGAGCTTCAGCGTCTCCATAAAGTCGTGTTGGAACCGCGGCCTCATAACTCACCGGAGAGCCTTAAATCACTGAGAGGAAAATAACAGGAGACGCCCTGAGGAGCCGGTCCACAGGTGCAGGGCCTTAACCAGGGCGTCTACTGGGGCCTGAACCGGGGCCTCCACCAGAGCCTCTACTGGGGCCTCTACCAGGGCCTCTACTGGGGCCTTCACCAGGGCCTCTACTGGGGCCTTCACCAGGGCCTCTACTGGGGCCTTCACCAGGGCCTCTACTGGGGCCTGAACCGGGGCCTCCACCAGAGCCTCTACTGGGGCCTCTACTGGGGGCCTCTACTGGGGCCTTCACCAGGGCCTCTACTGGGGCCTGAACCGGGGCCCTTAACCAGGGCCTCTACCGGGGCCTGACCGGGGCCTCTACTGGGGCCTGAACCAGGGCCTCTACTGGGGCCTGACCGGGGCCTCTACTGGGGCCTTAACCAGGGCCTCTACTGGGGCCTGACCGGGGCCTCTACTGGGGCCTCTACTGGGGCCTCCACTGGGGCCTCTACTGGGGCCTCTACTGGGGCCTGACCGGGGCCTCCACCAGGGCCTCTACTGGGGCCTCTACTGGGGCCTCCACTGGGGCCTCTACTGGGGCCTGAACCGGGGCCTCCACCAGGGCCTCCACCAGGGCCTCTACTGGGGCCTGAAACCGGGGCCTCTACTGGGGCCTCACCGGGTCATCACCGGGTCATTACGGGGTCATTATGGGTCATTACCAGGTCATTACCAGGTCATTACGGGTCATTACCAGGTCATTACGGGTCATTACCAGGTCATTACGGGTCATTACCAGGTCATTACCAGGTCATTACGGGTCATTACGGGGGTCATTACGGGGTCATTATGGGTCATTACCAGGTCATTACCAGGTCATTACGGGTCATTACCAGGTCATTACGGGTCATTACCAGGTCATTACCAGGTCATTACGGGTCATTACCAGGTCATTACGGGTCATTACCAGGTCATTACCAGGTCATTACGGGTCATTACGGGGTCATTACGGGGTCATTATGGGGTCATTACCAGGTCATTACCAGGTCATTACGGGTCATTACGGTGTCATTACGGGTCATTACCGGGACATTACGGGTCATTACGGGTCATTACGGGTCATTACCAGGTCATTACCAGGTCATTACGGGTCATTACGGGGTTATTGCGGGTCATTACCGGGACATTACGGGTCATTACGGGGTCATTACGGGGTCATTACGGTGTCATTACGGTGTCATTACCAGGTCATTACGGGTCATTACCAGGTCATTACCAGGTCATTACGGGTCATTACGGGTCATTAAGGGTCATTACGGGTCATTACCAGGTCATTACGGGTCATTACGGGGTCATTACGGGTCATTACGGTGTCATTACGGGTCATTACCGGGACATTACGGGTCATTACGGGTCATTACGGTGTCATTACGGGTCAATACCAGGTCATTACCAGGTCATTACGGGTCATTACCAGGTCATTACGGGTCATTACGGGTCATTACGGGTCATTACGGGGTCATTACGGGTCATTACGGGTCATTACGGGGTCATTACGGGGTCATTACCAGGTCATTACCAGGTCATTACCAGGTCATTACGGGTCATCACCGGGTCATTACCAGGTCATTACGGGTCATTACCAGGTCATTACGGGTCATTACGGGTCATTACGGTGTCATTACGGGTCATTACGGGTCATTATGGGTCATTACGGGGTCATTACGGGTCATTACGGTGTCATTACGGGTCATTACGGGGTCATTACGGTGTCATTACGGGTCAATACCAGGTCATTACCAGGTCATTACGGGTCATTACGGGTCATTACGGGTCATTACCGGGTCATTACGGGTCATTACGGGTCATTACGGGTCATTACGGGGTCATTACGGGTCATTACGGGGTCATTACGGGGTCATTACGGGGTCATTACCAGGTCATTACCAGGTCATTACGGGTCATCACCGGGTCATTACCAGGTCATTACGGGTCATTACGGGTCATTACGGGTCATTACGGGTCATTACGGGTCATTACGGGTCATTACGGGTCATTACGGTGTCATTACGGGTCATTATGGGTCATTACGGGTCATTACGGGTCATTACCAGGTCATTACGGGTCATTACGGGGTCATTACGGGTCATTACGGGTCATTACGGGTCATTACCAGGTCATTACGGGTCATTACGGGTCATTACGGGTCATTACGGGGTCATTACGGGTCATTACGGGGTCATTACGGGGTCATTACGGGGTCATTACCAGGTCATTACCAGGTCATTACGGGTCATTACGGGTCATTACGGGTCATTACCAGGTCATTACCAGGTCTCCACCGGGCCTCTACCGGGGCCTTCACCGGGGCCTCTACTGGGGCCTCTACCGGGGCCTTCACCGGGGCCTCTACTGGGGCCTCTACCAGAGCCTCTACTGGGGCCTCTAATGGGGCCTGAACCGGGGCCTCCACCAGAGCCTCTACTGGGGCCTGAACCGGGGCCTCTACTGGGGCCTGAACCGGGGCCTCTACTGGGGCCTCCACCAGGGCCTCTACTGGGGCCTCTACTGGGGCCTGAACCGGGGCCTCTACTGGGGCCTCACCGGGTCATCACAAGGGTCATCACGGGGTCATTACGGGGTCATTACGGGTCATTACGGATCATCACCGGGTCATCACGGGGTCATTACGGGTCATTACGGGTCATCACGGGGTCATTACGGGTCATTACGGGTCATCACGGGGTCATTACGGGTCATTACGGGTCATTACGGATCATCACCGGGTCATTACGGGTCATTACGGGTCATTACGGGTCAATACGGGTCATTACGGGTCATTACGGGTCATTACGGGTCATTACGGGTCATTACGGGGTCATTACGGGTCATTACGGGTCATTACGGGTCATTACGGATCATCACCGGGTCATTACGGGTCATTACGGATCATCACCGGGTCATTACGGGTCATTACGGGTCATTACGGGTCATCACCGGGTCATTACGGGTCATCACCGGGTCATTACGGGTCATTACGGGTCATTACGGGTCATTACGGGGTCATTGGGGGTCATTACGGGGTCATTACGGGTCATTACGGGTCATCACCGGGTCATTACGGGTCATTACCGGGTCATTACGGGTCATTACGGGGTCATTACGGGTCATTACGGGTCATTACCAGGTCATTACGGGGTCATTATGGGTCATTACGGGTCATTACGGGTCAATACGGGGTCAATATGGGGTCATTACGGGTCATTACGGTGTCATTACGGGTCATTACCAGGTCATTACGGGTAATTACGGGTCATCACCGGTCATTACGGGTCATTACGGGTCATTACGGGTCATCACTGGGTCATTACGGGTCATTACGGGTCATTACCAGGTCATTACCAGGTCATTACGGGTCATTACGGGTCATTACGGGTCATTACGGGTCATTACCGGGTCATTACGGGTCATTACGGGTCATTACCAGGTCATTACCAGGTCATTACGGGTCATTACGGGTCATTACGGGGTCATTACGGGTCATTACGGGTCATTACGGGGTCATTACGGGTCATTACGGGTCATTACGGGGTCATTACGGGTCATTACAGGTCATTACGGGTCATTACGGGTCATTACGGGTCATTACGGGTCATTACCGGGTCATTACCGGGTCATTACGGGTCATTACGGGTAATTACCGGGTCATTACGGGTCAATACGGGTCATTACCGGGTCATTACGGGTCAATACGGGTCATTACCGGGTCATTACGGGTCATTACGGGTCATTACCAGGTCATTACGGGTCATTACGGGTCATTACGGGTCATTACGGGTCATTACCGGGTCATTACGGGTCAATACGGGTCATTACCGGGTCATTACGGGTCATTACGGGTCATTACCAGGTCATTACGGGTCATTACGGGTCATTACGGGTCATTACGGGTCATTACGGGTCATTACGGGTCATTACGGGTCATTACCAGGTCATTACGGGTCATTACGGGGTCATTACGGGTCATTACCAGGTCATTACGGGTCATTACGGGTCATTACGGGTCATTACAGGTCATTACCAGGTCATTACGGGTCATTACGGGTCATTACGGGGTCATTACGGGGCATTACGGGTCATTACGGGTCATTACGGGTCATTACCGGTCATTACGGGTCATTACGGGGTCATTACGGGTCATTACGGGTCATTACCAGGTCATTACGGGTCATTACGGGTCATTACCAGGTCATTACGGGTCATTATGGGTCATTACGGGTCATTACGGGTCATTACGGGGTCATTACGGGTCATTACGGGTCATTACGGGTCATTACGGGTCATTACGGGTCATTACGGGTCATTACGGGGTCATTACGGGTCATTACGGGTCATTACGGGGTCATTACGGGTCATTACGGGTCATTACGGGGTCATTACGGGTCATTACGGGTCATTACGGGTCATTACGGGTCATTACGGGGTCATTACGGGTCATTACGGGTCATTACCAGGTCATTACGGGTCATTACGGGTCATTACGGGTCATTACGGGTCATTACGGGTCATTACGGGTCATTACGGGGTCATTACGGGTCATTACGGGTCATTACGGGTCATTACGGGTCATTACGGGTCATTACCAGGTCATAACGGGTCATTACGGGGCATTACCAGGTCATTACGGGTCATTACGGGTCATTACCAGGTCATTACGGGTCATTACCAGGTCATTACGGGTCATCACCGGTCATTACGGGTCATTACGGGTCATTACCAGGTCATAACGGGTCATTACGGGTCATCACCGGTCATTACGGGTCATTACGGGTCATTACGGGTCATTACGGGTCATTACGGGTCATTACCAGGTCATTACGGGTCATTACGGGTCATTACGGGGTCATTACGGGGTCACTACGGGTCATTACGGGTCATTACCGGGTCATTACGGGTCATTACGGGTCATTACCAGGTCATTACGGGTCATTACGGGTCATTACGGGTCATGACGGGTCATTACGGGTCATTACGGGTCATTACGGGTCATGACGGGTCATGACGGGTCATTACGGGTCATTACGGGTCATTACGGGTCATTACCAGGTCATTACGGGTCATTACGGGTCATTACGGGTCATTACGGGTCATTACGGGTCATTACGGGTCATTACGGGTCATTACCAGGTCATTACGGGTCATTACGGGTCATTACGGGTCATTACGGGTCATTACGGGTCATTACGGGTCATTACCGGGTCATTACGGGGTCATTACGGGTCATTACGGGTCATTACGGGTCATTACGGGTCATTACGGGTCATTACGGGTCATTACGGGTCATTACGGGGTCATTACGGGTCATTACCGGGTCATTACGGGGTCACTACGGGTCATTACGGGTCATTACGGGTCATTACGGGTCATTACGGGTCATTACGGGTCATTACCAGGTCATTACGGGTCATTACGGGTCATTACGGGTCATTACGGGTCATTACGGGTCATTACGGGTCATTACCAGGTCATTACGGGTCATTACGGGTCATAACGGGTCATTACGGGTCATTACGGGGTCATTACGGGTCATTACCGGGTCATTACGGGTCATTACCAGGTCATTACGGGTCATTACGGGTCATTACCAGGTCATTACGGGTCATTACGGGTCATAACGGGTCATTACGGGTCATTACGGGGTCATTACGGGTCATTACCGGGTCATTACGGGTCATTACCAGGTCATTACGGGTCATTACGGGGTCATTACGGGTCATTACCGGGTCATTACGGGGTCACTACGGGTCATTACGGGTCATTACGGGTCATTACGGGTCATTACGGGTCATTACCAGGTCATTACGGGTCATTACGGGTCATTACGGGTCATTACGGGTCATTACGGGGTCATTACCAGGTCATTACGGGTCATTACGGGTCATTACCAGGTCATTACGGGTCATTACGGGTCATAACGGGTCATTACGGGGCATTACCAGGTCATTACGGGTCATTACGGGGTCATTACCAGGTCATTACGGGTCATTACGGGTCATTACGGGTCATTACGGGTCATTACGGGTCATTACCAGGTCATTACGGGTCATTACGGGTCATTACAAGGTCATAACGGGTCATTACGGGGCATTACCAGGTCATTACGGGTCATTACGGGTCATTACCAGGTCATTACGGGTCATTACGGGTCATTACGGGGTCATTACGGGTCATTACCAGGTCATTACGGGTCATTACCAGGTCATTACGGGTCATTACAAGGTCATAACGGGTCATTACCAGGTCATTACGGGTCATTACCAGGTCATTACCAGGTCATTACGGGTCATTACGGGTCATTACCAGGTCATTACGGGTCATTACCAGGTCATTACCAGGTCATTACGGGTCATTACGGGTCATTACAAGGTCATAACGGGTCATTACGGGGCATTACCAGGTCATTACGGGTCATTACGGGTCATTACCAGGTCATTACGGGTAATTACGGGTCATTACGGGGTCATTACGGGTCATTACCAGGTCATTACGGGTCATTACCAGGTCATTACGGGTCATCACCGGTCATTACGGGTCATTACGGGTCATTACCAGGTCATAACGGGTCATTACGGGTCATTACGGGTCATTACGGGTCATTACGGGTCATCACCAGGTCATTACGGGTAATTACGGGTCATTACGGGGTCATTACGGGTCATTACCAGGTCATTACGGGTCATTACCAGGTCATTACGGGTCATCACCGGTCATTACGGGTCATTACGGGTCATTACGGGTCATTACGGGTCATTACGGGTCATTACGGGTCATTACGGGGTCATTACCGGGTCATAACGGGTCATTACGGGTCATTACGGGTCATTACGGGTCATTACGGGTCATGACGGGTCATTACGGGTCATTACGGGTCATCACCGGTCATTACGGGTCATTACGGGTCATTACGGGTCATTACGGGTCATTACCAGGTCATAACGGGTCATTACGGGTCATTACGGGTCATTACGGGTCATTACGGGGCATTACGGGTCATTACGGGTCATTACGGGTCATTACGGGTCATTACGGGTCATGACGGGTCATTACGGGTCATTACGGGTCATTACGGGTCATTACGGGTCATTACGGGTCATTACGGGTCATTACGGGGTCATTACGGGTCATTACGGGTTCATTACGGGTCATTACGGGTCATTACGGGTCATTACGGGTCATTACGGGTCATGACGGGTCATTACGGGTCATTACGGGTCATGACGGGTCATTACCAGGTCATTACGGGTCATTACGGGTCATTACCAGGTCATTACCAGGTCATTACGGGTCATTACGGGTCATTACGGGTCATTACGGGTCATTACGGGTCATTACGGGGTCATTACCTTGATCTTGTAGTGACCGAGCGGCTGCGTGAGATACAAATACCCACAAATGTCAACTTTTTTTCCACATAAAAAGTTGCATAATGTACCTTTAAACTTCAGTATAAAGTCTTCAAGAGACAGAAAACCTTCCCTTTAAAACGATAATGGATCCTGAAGTCTGGAACTCACCGGGCAGCGTGGTCTCGGCCCCGCCCACCGCGGCGCTGTCCCCCCGCGGGTACTGGGCCAGGACCTGGACGTGGTACCGGGTGAGGGGGGTGAGGTGGGGGAGGAGGGCGGTCCGAGAGTCGCCCGGCACCGACATGGACACGTACTGCTCCGCGGCGCCCCCTTCAGGCGCCGGCCCGAACCGCAGCAGGAAGGACTGGACGTCCGGGGGGGCGTCGACCTCCCATGATGCTCGGAGGCTGCGGGACGTGACGTCGGAGAAGGAGAGCGAGTGTGGAGCCGGCAGCTCTGAGGAGGAACCAGGGCAGAAGATAAAACGTCAGGCAAAGAACCAGCTCTGAGGAGGAACCAGGGCAGAAGATACAACGTCAGGCAAAGAACCAGCTCTGAGGAGGAACCAGGGCAGAAGATACAACATCAGGCAAAGAACCAGCTCTGAGGAGGAACCAGGGAGGAAGATACAACATCAGGCAAAGGACCAGCTCTGAGGAGGAACCAGGGCAGAAGATACAACGTCAGACACAGAACCAGCTCTGAGGAGGAACCAGGGCAGAAGATACAACGTCAGGCAAAGAACCAGCTCTGAGGAGGAACCAGGGCAGAAGATACAACGTCAGGCAAAGAACCAGCTCTGAGGAGGAACCAGGAGAGTCTGGGCTGTTTCTTTACTTCAGACGTGAAAGACAACAGTCGACTCTAATGGAGCAGGACTGAGGGGGTTAAAGGTCACTGTAGGTTCGTTCCTGAACAGGTTCAAACAGCTCCAGGTCAGGGGTCACGGGGTCACGGGGTCACATGCAGGAGGGACACGCCCACACACAGACATGACTCTGCTGGAGCCCTCGCCTTCAACAACACTGGAATCCAAACAAGGGCATTTCCATTTCACCTGTACACGTGTTTCCAATGACATCACACATAGCTCCGGCGGCCATTTTGAATACTGAAGTAGAATCACGCAGTACTACAACATGAACTACGCAGTACTACAACATGGAGCAGTATCTCTACTATCATTGCCAGTAAACCTGTGTCTGTGGAGCTACAGGGGGAGTTACTAAAGATCTGCTCCAATCTGAAGACTAAACGAACACATCAAAGAGAAAACAGGAAATCTGTTTACAGTTTATCATGTCAGCAGAGTCTCCGTCTGAGTCAGTTAGCATGATACCTGTTAGCAACTGTCAACCAACTGTCAATGACTTCAACACGATAAACATCTATGACACTGAGGAAACACTACAATAACAGCTCTGACCTCTGACCTCTGTCACATGTCGTATTCAAGGCTAGATGTGGAGTGTTTCAGGGCTTTCTCTTGGAGAGGCCTATCATGTTGAAGCTAAATGCTAACCGGTAGCATGCTAATGTCTTGAGCATCTTAAACACACACTGACTCACTGGTTTCTTCACATAAACGTCTCTGAGGCCGTGTTTTTACTGCTTTCTTCTTGAGCAATGATTACGAATACTAAGGATGCACCGATACCGATACCAGTATCGGGTATCAGGCCGATACCACAGGCTTGTACTCATACTCGTACTCATTCATGAGGTCCCGATACCAGAAACCGATGGAGGAGAGAAGAAGCAACAAACAGGAGAATTGTTTAGTGTAAACACAATATTCCACATAGAGCTGACTTTATTACAGACTGCGCTCTCTAAACCAGAGTCTGAGCTGGATTTAACCAGAGCTTAATGTTGTTAGCGCTGCAGCGTCTGCAGTGTTTACAACATACAGGCTAACGTTGCTAACTCGCTGCAGCGTCTGCAGTGTTTACAACATACAGGCTAACGATGCTAACTCGCTGCAGCGTCTGCAGTGTTTACAACATACAGGCTAACGATGCTAACTCGCTGCAGCGTCTGCAGTGTTTACAACATACAGGCTAACGTTGCTAACTCGCTGCAGTGTTTACAACATACAGGCTAACGATGCTAACTCGCTGCAGTGTTTACAACATACAGGCTAACGATGCTAACTCGCTGCAGTGTTTACAACATACAGGCTAACGATGCTAACTCACTGCAGCGTCTGCAGTGTTTACAACATACAGGCTAACGATGCTAACTCACTGCAGCGTCTGCAGTGTTTACAACATACAGGCTAACGATGCTAACTCGCTGCAGCGTCTGCAGTGTTTACAACATACAGGCTAACGATGCTAACTCGCTGCAGCGTCTGCAGTGTTTACAACATACAGGCTAACGATGCTAACTCACTGCAGCGTCTGCAGTGTTTACAACATACAGGCTAACGATGCTAACTCGCTGCAGCGTCTGCAGTGTTTACAACATACAGGCTAACGATGCTAACTCGCTGCAGCGTCTGCAGTGTTTACAACATACAGGCTAACGATGCTAACTCGCTGCAGCGTCTGCAGTGTTTACAACATACAGGCTAACGATGCTAACTCGCTGCAGCGTCTGCAGTGTTTACAACATACAGGCTAATGATGCTAACTCGCTGCAGCGTCTGCAGTGTTTACAACATACAGGCTAACGATGCTAACTCGCTGCAGCGTCTGCAGTGTTTACAACATACAGGCTAACGATGCTAACTCGCTGCAGCGTCTGCAGTGTTTACAACATACAGGCTAACGATGCTAACTCGCTGCAGCGTCTGCAGTGTTACAACATACAGGCTAACGATGCTAACTCGCTGCAGCGTCTGCAGTGTTTACAACATACAGGCTAATGATGCTAACTCGCTGCAGCGTCTGCAGTGTTTACAACATACAGGCTAACGTTGCTAACTCGCTGCAGCGTCTGCAGTGTTTACAACATACAGGCTAACGATGCTAACTCGCGGCTAACAGTTTTGGCCATTCTGACGCCGTTTTAAGCCCAGGGGTTTATTCATCTGAAAAAAACCCAGCGACTAAAAAGTCCTCAGAAAATCCAGATGAAAGACATACAGCATGTTTATATTGAGGGAAAATGAGCTGCAGCAGAACAATGAAAACACTGTAGCTTCTCGCTAAGTTACTACAAACACACGAGAAAATCTACAGGAGCTGAAGTAAAGACGAAAAGAGACCATTTAAGGAACATCTCAATACTATTGTTAAATAAAAATACATAAATGAATAAAGCTCAGGCATTGGGAGCTTTAGGACATGGGCTTTTCTGTCTGTGATGGACAGAGACATAAAAATAAAAAATTATATTGAATGAAATAAAATAAATAAATAAATGGCATCAGCACAATTATAATATAACTGCTCTTAAATGTGTCGCCCACTTTACTTAAGGAAATGTACATGAGTTAATTAACTAATTACAAACCAATCTGCTGTGAAAAAAGTAAGAATGTTGAAGAAAATGCCTTGTACTCGTATCGGTATTCGGTATCGACGAGTACTTAAATCAAAGTACTCGTACTCGTATCGCTGTTAGAAAAAGTGGTATCGGTGCATCCCTAACAAATACATTAAAACACCACCGTCAATCAGTCGTCTTTCATTTATATCCGAGAGTAGAGATATTGTTACATGTTGTAGTACTGCACAATTCTACTTCGGTATTCAAAATGGCCGCCAGAACAATGCGTGATGTCATTGGTTTACACATGTATAATTCAGGGTCCTCTCAGGTGGTTCCTTGAGGTACCCTGTAGTGTGCGGTACCCTGTGTTGCGGTGTGTGGTCCCCTGTGTTGTGGTCAGTGGTACCCTGTGGTGTGTGGTACTCACGGCGCTGCTGGATCTCCCGCAGCTCCTGCTCGATGCGCAGGCAGATGGACTGGGTCAGTTCTCTGGAAATTCTCTGAAAGGCGTCGAAATCCTCCACGGTGTAAACGTGCGTCTGCGCCGGCTCGTTGGCGATGGCCTCCAGCTCACTGCGCACCTGCAGGACAGAGCGCGTCATTACACCTCAGCGAGGACCCCATCACTACACCTCAGCGGGGACCCCATCACTACACCTCAGCGGGGACTCCATCACTACACCTCAGCGAGGACCCCATCACTACACCTCAGCGGGGACCCCATCATTACACCTCAGCGGGGACCTCCATCACTACACCTCAGCGAGGACCCCATCATTACACCTCAGCGGGGACCTCCATCACTACACCTCAGCGGGGACCCCATCACTACACCTCAGCGAGGACCCCATCACTACACCTCAGCGGGGACTCCATCACTACACCTCAGCGAGGACCCCATCATTACACCTCAGCGGGGACCCCATCACTACACCTCAGCGAGGACCCCATCACTACACCTCAGCGAGGACGCCATCACTACACCTCAGCGGGGACTCCATCACTACACCTCAGCGGGGACTCCATCACTACACCTCAGCATCCCCATCACTACACCTCAGCGAGGACCCCATCACTACACCTCAGCGGGGACTCCATCACTACACCTCAGCGAGGACTCCCATCACTACACCTCAGCGGGGACTCCATCATTACACCTCAGCGGGGACCCCATCATTACACCTCAGCGGGGACTCCATCATTACACCTCAGCGGGGACCCCATCATTACACCTGAGCGGGGACGCCATCACTACACCTCAGCGGGGACCCCATCACTACACCTCAGCGGGGACTCCATCATTACACCTCAGCGGGGACCCCATCATTACACCTCAGCGAGGACCCCATCACTACACCTCAGCAGGGACCCCATCACTACACCTCAGCGAGGACGCCATCACTACACCTCAGCGGGGACCTCCATCACTACACCTCAGCGGGGACCCCATCACTACACCTCAGCGGGGACTCCATCACTACACCTCAGCGAGGACCCCATCACTACACCTCAGCGAGGACCCCATCATTACACCTCAGCGGGGACTCCATCATTACACCTCAGCGGGGACTCCATCACTACACCTCAGCGGGGACTCCATCACTACACCTCAGCGAGGACTCCATCATTACACCTCAGCGGGGACCCCATCACTACACCTCAGCGGGGACCCCCATCACTACACCTCAGCGAGGACCCCATCACTACACCTCAGCGGGGACTCCATCACTACACCTCAGCGGGGACCCCATCATTACACCTCAGCGGGGACCCCCATCACTACACCTCAGCGGGGACCCCATCACTACACCTCAGCAGGGACCTCCATCATTACACCTCAGCGGGGACCTCCATCATTACACCTCAGCGGGGACCCCATCACTACACCTCAGCGGGGACTCCATCATTACACCTCAGCGGGGACCCCATCACTACACCTCAGCGGGGACCCCATCACTACACCTCAGCGGGGACTCCATCACTACACCTCAGCGGGGACCCCATCATTACACCTCAGCGGGGACGCCATCATTACACCTCAGCGGGGACTCCATCATTACACCTCAGCGGGGACTCCATCACTACACCTCAGCGGGGACTCCATCACTACACCTCAGCGGGGACCTCCATCACTACACCTCAGCGGGGACCCCATCACTACACCTCAGCGGGGACCCCATCATTACACCTCAGCGGGGACCCCATCATTACACCTCAGCGGGGACCCCATCACTACACCTCAGCGGGGACCCCATCATTACACCTCAGCGGGGACGCCATCATTACACCTCAGCGGGGACTCCATCATTACACCTCAGCGGGGACTCCATCACTACACCTCAGCGGGGACTCCATCACTACACCTCAGCGGGGACCTCCATCACTACACCTCAGCGGGGACCCCATCACTACACCTCAGCGAGGACCCCATCATTACACCTCAGCGGGGACTCCATCATTACACCTCAGCGGGGACCCCATCACTACACCTCAGCGAGGACCCCATCACTACACCTCAGCGGGGACCCCCATCACAACACCTCAGCGGGGACCCCATCACTACACCTCAGCGGGGACTCCATCACTACACCTCAGCGGGGACCTCATCACTACACCTCAGCGGGGACCCCGTCACTACACCTCAGCGGGGACCTCCATCACTACACCTCAGCAGGGACCTCCATCACTACACCTCAGCGGGGACCCCATCATTACACCTCAGCGAGGACCCCATCACTACACCTCAGCGGGGACCCCCATCACAACACCTCAGCGGGGACCCCATCACTACACCTCAGCGGGGACCCCATCACTACACCTCAGCGGGGACCCCATCATTACACCTCAGCGTGGACTCCATCACTACACCTCAGCGGGGACTCCATCACTACACCTCAGCGGGGACCTCATCACTACACCTCAGCGGGGACGCCATCACTACACCTCAGCGGGGACCCCATCACTACACCTCAGCGAGGACCCCATCACTACACCTCAGCATCCCCATCACTACACCTCAGCGGAGACGCCATCACTACACCTCAGCGAGGACCCCATCATTACACCTCAGCGGGGACTCCATCACTACACCTCAGCATGGACCCACAATCACTACACCTCAGCGGGGACCTCCATCACTACACCTCAGCGGGGACCCACAATCACTACACCTCAGCGGGGACCTCCATCACTACACCTCAGCGGGGACCCCATCACTACACCTCAGCGGGGACCCCATCACTACACCTCAGCATGGACCCACAATCACTACACCTCAGCGGGGACCCCATCACTACACCTCAGCGGGGACCTCCATCACTACACCTCAGCATGGACCCACAATCACTACACCTCAGCGGGGACCCCATCACTACACCTCAGCGAGGACCTCCATCACTACACCTCAGCGGGGACCTCCATCACTACACCTCAGCGGGGACCCCATCACTACACCTCAGCGGGGACTCCATCATTACACCTCAGCGGGGACCCCATCACTACACCTCAGCGGGGACCCCATCACTACACCTCAGCGGGGACCCCATCACTACACCTCAGCGGGGACCTCCATCACTACACCTCAGCGGGGACCCCATCACTACACCTCAGCGGGGACCTCCATCACTACACCTCAGCGGGGACTCCATCACTACACCTCAGCATCCCCATCACTACACCTCAGCGGGGACCCCATCACTACACCTCAGCGGGGACCTCCATCACTACACCTCAGCGGGGACCCCATCACTACACCTCAGCAGGGACCCCATCACTACACCTCAGCGGGGACCCCATCACTACACCTCAGCGGGGACCCCATCATTACACCTCAGCGGGGACCCCATCACTACACCTCAGCGGGGACCCCATCACTACACCTCAGCGGGGACCCCATCACTACACCTCAGCGGGGACGCCATCACTACACCTCAGCGGGGACCCCCATCACTACACCTCAGCGAGGACCCCATCACTACACCTCAGCAGGGACCCCATCACTACACCTCAGCGAGGACTCCATCATTACACCTCAGCGGGGACTCCATCACTACACCTCAGCGGGGACCCCATCATTACACCTCAGCGGGGACCCCATCACTACACCTCAGCGGGGACCCCATCACTACACCTCAGCGGGGACCCCATTACTACACCTCAGCGAGGACCTCCATCATTACACCTCAGCGGGGACCCCATCATTACACCTCAGCGGGGACCCCCATCATTACACCTCAGCAAGGACCCCATCATTACACCTCAGCGGGGACCCCATCACTACACCTCAGCGGGGACCCCATCACTACACCTCAGCGGGGACGCCATCATTACACCTCAGCGGGGACCCCATCATTACACCTCAGCGGGGACCCCCATCATTACACCTCAGCGGGGACCCCCATCATTACACCTCAGCGGGGACCCCCATCACTACACCTCAGCGGGGACCCCATCACTACACCTCAGCGAGGACCCCCATCACTACACCTCAGCGGGGACCCCATCATTACACCTCAGCAAGGACCCCATCACTACACCTCAGCGGGGACCCCATCACTACACCTCAGCGAGGACCCCATCATTACACCTCAGCGGGGACTTCCATCATTACACCTCAGCGGGGACCCCCATCATTACACCTCAGCGGGGACCCCCATCACTACACCTCAGCGGGGACCCCATCACTACACCTCAGCGGGGACGCCATCACTACACCTCAGCGGGGACCCACCATCACTACACCTCAGCGGGGACCCCATCACTACACCTCAGCGGGGACCCCCATCACTACACCTCAGCGGGGACCCCATCACTACACCTCAGCGGGGACCCCATCATTACACCTCAGCGGGGACCCCATCACTACACCTCAGCGGGGACCCCCATCACTACACCTCAGCGGGGACCCACCATCACTACACCTCAGCGGGGACCCCATCACTACACCTCAGCGGGGACCCCATCACTACACCTCAGCGGGGACCCCATCACTAAACCTCAGCGGGGACCCCATCACTACACCTCAGCGGGGACCCACCATCACTACACCTCAGCGGGGACCCCATCACTACACCTCAGCGGGGACCCCATCACTACACCTCAGCGGGGACCCCATCAGTACACCTCAGCGGGGACCCCATCACTACACCTCAGCGGGGACTCCATCATTACACCTCAGCGGGGACCCCATCACTACACCTCAGCGGGGACCCCATCATTACACCTCAGCGGGGACCCCATCATTACACCTCAGCGGGGACCCCATCACTACACCTCAGCGGGGACCCCATCATTACACCTCAGCGGGGACCCCATCACTACACCTCAGCGGGGACCCCATCATTACACCTCAGCGGGGACCCCATCATTACACCTCAGCGGGGACTCCATCATTACACCTCAGCGGGGACTCCATCAATACACCTCAGCGAGGACCCCATCACTACACCTCAGCGAGGACTCCATCACTACACCTCAGCGGGGACTCCATCATTACACCTCAGCGAGGACCCCATCATTACACCTTAGCGAGGACCCCATCATTACACCTCAGCGGGGACCCCATCACTACACCTTAGCGAGGACCCCATCATTACACCTCAGCGGGGACCCCATCACTACACCTCAGTGGGGACCCCATCACTACACCTCAGCGGGGACCCCATCACTACACCTCAGCGGGGACTCCATCATTACACCTCAGCGGGGACTCCATCACTACACCTCAGCGGGGACTCCATCATTACACCTCAGCGGGGACTCCATCACTACACCTCAGCGAGGACCCCATCACTACACCTCAGCGGGGACCCCATCACTACACCTCAGCGAGGACCCCATCATTACACCTCAGCGGGGACCCCATCACTACACCTCAGCGAGGACCCCATCATTACACCTCAGCGGGACATTCTACACATGACATCAATAAATAACAATAAATAAAGTTCTGCACATGAAGCTCAACTAAACACTGGATCATCTGAGTCTATTATTATCTGGATCCTCGAGGCAGGAGGTTCAGGAGGTTCAGGAGGTTCAGGAGGTTCAGGAGGTTCAGGAGGTTCAGGTGCAGCTCTGAGCCGTCTGCCCCGGTGGCTCCTCCTCGTCCTCTGATCGCGCCGTCAGTCGTTTATAACATTCCTTCGTCCTCTGGGTTCAGACGCGTCAGTTCTTCTCTGGAAAAACACTTCGGTCTCGGTGACGTCAGTGTCAGACGCTCAGAGCGGAGCGCGGCGTCCGGGTCATGTGACTCTGGCGAAGCCCCTCAGGCTGCAGTGTTCAGAGCTCCGTTATTTAGAAAAGAGCGGAGATAAACTGAGTGAAAGGATAAAAATAGGATGATGGAGGTCATGAGGTCAGACCGACTTCCTGCCTCGGTTTCCTGTTTAGGTCAGACCGGAGCATCAACAAAATCATGAGTCATCATCATCGTCATCGTCGCTGATGGTTTTCACTGCTCGTCTCCATGGTTACGCAACACTCCATCCAGAAAAACTAAATATTTGATCCTGAAGCTTCATAAAGGAAACAGTCAAATACTCACTACTGCCACCTCAGGTCTTAGGAGTAACTGATTTTATAGATACAGACGCATCTCGTCATAGAAGGGGGCGTGGCCTCGCCGAGGGGGAAAATAGAATCTTTCGGGAAACACAATTTTTCACTCTTTTTAGCCATTTCCTGGTGGAATATAAACTTATTTATCACATACAAATAAAGTCAAGTGTAAATCGGGCCCATATGGATGTTTTCTCACAGCAGATTGTTCTGTAGAAGTGAAAAAACGGCAGTTCTAGATAGCGCTAGCTAACCGTTAGCATTAGCCCGATGCTAGCATGTAGAATTATGTTAGCATTCTTCGTTATTTATGTATTTATGGGCTGTTGAACCACTTTGCTCCTCTCCATCTCTTTGTATCTTTATTTAATAGAAACTATATTCATAATTCAGCGTTTGTTCAAGTAGTTTTTGAATAATTAGAGAAAGTTTACATTTTTTCAAAATTGTTTTCCCCCTTAACTGTTTTCAAACATGACCATATATGGGCGATTCCAGAGATGCCGTCTGTATCTGTACTCACTACTGCCACCTCAGGTCTCAGGCGTAACTGCAGCCTCCATATTCCGCTCACACGGCTGGAACATGCTTAGCTTTAACATGTCTAAACTCCGCATAGTCCCTTTAAATCCAAAGTGAATGAATGTGACCTCTGACCTCTTCCTCAGTGAAACATAAACATGGCGCTCGGGCCTCACCGCGTCCTTGACTCCCACGGCGAACACCTCCACGCCGCTGGAGCGCAGCTTGTGGGCGGAGTCGACGAAGGCGTCCGAGCTCTTGCCGTCGGTGATGAGGATGGTGACGGTGGGCACGTGCGCTCTGGCGCCCCTGCTGGCCTGGAGCACGCGCTCGCGCACGTACGTCAGCGCGCGGCCCGTGTTCGTGGAGCCGCCGCGGTACGGGAACGAGCGGACCGCCTTCAGGACCGCCTCCAGGTCCTGGGGTCAGAGGTCAGAGGGACAGGGGGGTTAATGACACAGAACCACAGAAATACTGGAAATAAAACGGTCCCGTGAGCCTCCCAATCTGTGCAACAGTGTGGAAACTCCTGACCGTACCTGGTGTGAGAGGTTGAACCCGTGACCGTACCTGGTGCGTGTGTGTGGAGGTTGAACTCGTGACCGTACCTGGTGCGTGTGCAGGTAGAACTCGGGGTGGGGGTCTCGGCTGTACTGCACGAGGCTGATCTGGACTTTGTCGGGGCCGATGTCGAAGGATTTGACCAGGACTTCCAGGAAAGCACGGACTTTGGCGAAGTTTGCCAAACCGATGCTGTAGGAGCCGTCCACCAGGAGGACCACGTCCGCCGCCACGCCCACGCCCAGAGAGCACTCTGTGGAGAGGCACAGGTTCAACTCCAGGGAGTCACAGGTAGGGAGGCACCGATACCACTTTTTCTAACACCGATACGAGTACGAGTACTTGGATTTAAGTACTCGCCGATACCAAATATGAGTACAAACACGTGTTTACTTTTTTCACAGCAGATTGGTTCGTAATTAGTTAATTTACTCATGTACATTTCCTTAAGTAGGCGACACATTTAAGAGCAGTTATATTAGAATTGTGCTGATGTCATTTATTTATTTTCATTCAATATAATTATTTATTTTTATGTCTCTGTCCATCATAGACAGAAAAGCCCATGTCCTAAAGCTCCCAATGCTTTTGCTTTATTCATTTATGTGTTTTTATTTAACAATAGTATTGAGATGTTTCTTAAATGGTCTCTTTTCGTCTTGACTTCAGCTCCTGTAGATTTTCTCGTGTGTTTGTAGTAACTTAGCGAGTAGCTACAGCGTTTTCATTGTTCTGCTGCAGCTCATTTTCCCTCAATATAAACATGCTGTATGTCTTTAATCTGGATTTTCTGAGGACTTTACACTAAACAATTCTACAGTTTGTTGCATAGCTGCGCTGGCCGCACATCAAATGGTATCGGTTTCTGGTATCAGGACCTCATGAATGAGTACAAGCATGTGGTATCGGCCCGATCCCCGATACTGGTATCGGTGCATCCCTAGTCACAGGTTTAACTCCAGAGAGTGTCTGGAAAAGCGCTATATGAAACTAATGCATTATTATTATTGACCCGTCATCAGAGCCACTGGGGCCTGCAGGAGCAGTGACCAGTGTGGGCCGGCGCTTAGGACCCCATCTCCAGAAGTGGAGCCAGGCTGATGGTCAGATTCACCTGGCTGGAGGATTCACCTGTTGTACATGTTTTTCATGGTAGAGAAAACCAGGTACCTGGAGGAAACTGAACTGAAATATATATATATGTTTTTTTTTTTTCACGTTTTTTACTTGTTAATTGCACTTTATAATGCTTGTTTGTTTGTACAGCACTTTGGGCAGATGTAGCTGTTTTTGAATGTGCTTTATCGATAAAGTTGACGTTGACAGAGACGCTGTCCAGAGAAAGAGTAAAACTGTAACAGATTTCAGTCAGTGACCTCCAGTCCTCACATGTCAGTCCTCAGTTCTTACCCAGAGACACGGCGAGCGCGGTGGTGGTGGCGCTGGTCGTGATGCGTTCGCTGGCCCTCAGGTCTCTCAGCGCGCTCAGGTGGACGCCGTACCGCGTGTCGGGGCTGAGGCCGCTCACGGTGGCGTTGACGGCGCTCGCCGGGACGTACAGCTCCTGCCTGGCCCCGCCCACCGTGAGCGGCTCCAGCTGCAGCCTGTACCCGCTCACGGCCGCCTGAGGGGGGCGCCAACGCACGCGCAGAGACTTCGAGGACACCTCCAACACCTCCAGGTCTGCAGGGGGCGCCACCTCTGCGGGAGAGACAGGAGAGAGCGCAGAACTTATGACGAGCTGGACCCTGGACCCTGAAGGGTTATTCATTCTTTTTTCCAGAAAGTTTGAAAAGCCGTTCTAGATTCAATGTTTATTTAACAGTTGCCTCTATTTGTTTCTTGACAGTAGAACAACATTTGTGCAGAGTTACACTTAACCTCTTAACTCCCGCCTGAACCTTTTTCCCCATGTCATCAGATTTTTTTTTCCATCATTTTTTGTTGGGTATTCAACTCATTTTTGTGACTTTTTTGTCATTTTTTCTCACATTTTTTTTGGTCACATTTTTGTCATTTTTTGTCATTTTTTGTCAATTTCTTGTGACATTTTTGTGACATTTGTGCCACTTTTTCATCAATTT
Organism: Gobius niger; assembly: GCF_951799975.1. Taxonomy (NCBI): domain Eukaryota; kingdom Metazoa; phylum Chordata; class Actinopteri; order Gobiiformes; family Gobiidae; genus Gobius; species Gobius niger. The sequence goes on from NC_136866.1 coordinate 30,589,455, forward strand.
TTCATCACTTTTTTCTCACATTTCCATCATTGTTTTCGTCTAATTTTTGTTGCTTTTTCACAGCTCTTTCCCAGAAGCTTTTATATTGGGGTAAAGCCAAACTGGAGAGAATGTGCTCGGTTCAGGCGGGAGTTAAGGGGTTAAAGTAAGACGCTCACAGACACGTTCCTCCTGAACTCCCGTACCTTCTCCTCGTTGGCCCAGCGCCTCGACCTGCCGCTCCACTCCCCCACAGACGCTCTGGATCAGGCTCCTCTGGACGCCGCGGAGGTTTTCAAACGCCGCCGCCCTGAACACATGGGTCTGATGAGGCTCCGAGGCCACGAGCTCCAGCTGGGCTTCGTCTGCACCGAGGACTCCTGACGGACAAGAACCAGGGATTAGACCGAACACAGACAGACGAGGACCAGGGACTAAACCGAACACTGACAGACGAGGACCAGGGACTAGACCGACCACAGACAGACGAGGACCAGGGATTAGACCGACCACAGACAGACGAGGACCAGGGATTAGACCGACCACAGACAGACGAGGACCAGGGATTAGACCGACCACAGACAGACGAGGACCAGGGACTAAACCGACCACAGACAGACGAGGACCAGGGATTAGAACAAGCAGAGACAGACGAGGACCAGGGATTAGACCCAGCACTGACAGACGAGGACCAGGGATTAGACCGACAACAGACAGACGAGGACCAGGGATTAGACCGAACACAGACGGACGAGGACCAGGGATTAGACCGACCACAGACAGACGAGGACCAGGGACTAAACCGACCACAGACAGACGAGGACCAGGGATTAGACCGACCACAGACAGACGAGGACCAGGGATTAGACCGACCACAGACGGACGAGGACCAGGGATTAGACCGACCACAGACAGACGAGGACCAGGGATTAGACCGACCACAGACAGACGAGGACCAGGGATTAGACCGACCACAGACAGACGAGGACCAGGGACTAAACCGACCACAGACAGACGAGGACCAGGGACTAAACCGACCACAGACAGACGAGGACCAGGGATTAGACCGACCACAGACAGACGAGGACCAGGGATTAGACCGATCACAGACAGACGAGGACCAGGGATTAGACCGACCACAGACAGACGAGGACCAGGGACTAGACCGACCACAGACAGACGAGGACCAGGGACTAAACCGACCACAGCCAGACGAGGACCAGGGACTAAACCGACCACAGACAGACGAGGACCAGGGACTAGACCGAACACAGACAGACGAGGACCAGGGATTAGACCGACCACAGACAGACGAGGACCAGGGATTAGACCGACCACAGATAGACGAGGACCAGGGACTAGACCGATCACAGACAGACGAGGACCAGGGATTAGACCGACCACAGACAGACGAGGACCAGGGATTAGACCAACCACAGACACAAAACAAACGGGAAAAAGACTGAAATGTGGAAGTGCTTTCTCCAAGATAAACACGAGATCTCATTGGTAGAGAAGGTTTGTTTCTATAATTAACGGTGGAAATGATACAGTAACAAAAACACTCTGAACACAGCAGGACTAGCATCGACTTCCTTCACACCGAACTGGAAAACTCCCGCCCAAATCTTCTCCCCACAACCCTGACCAGTGTTCTTCTTCTCCTCAGATACTCACACCTGTCCCACAGAAACATTAAACTTTTCTTTTTCTCCAAATCCTCTCAAACTTGACCTCCTGAGTCTTGTTTGAAGGTTCTGTTTTGGTCGCTGCTCCTCTTGGATCTGCTTCAGTTTAGGAAAGTCTGGCTCCGACGTTCAGCGTTTATGAAAACCACACGTTTCTTTCCAGAGTCGTTTGAGCCGAATCTGGAAAGTGTGACGCGCTTCATAAACTCTGACGGCTTCCACTGAAACACGAGGCTCAGACGAGGCGGGAGAGTTCCTCCTCCGTGATACTGCACACATTTACAAACTGGAGGACAGGACCTTTAGCTCTTCCCCCGGGACGTTCCTCATGAAGACACACAATCAGAATCAGACTTACTGTCCTGACAAACCCCTAAACCCCGGACACTCGCGCCCTGAAACGATAAACGCAGACTAAACGCCGACACCTGTGATTGTTGAAAATATGGATCCGTCTCGGTCTCGGTGACGTGGTCCTGGCGCTGCGTTCACTGACCCCCGTCCGCCCCGGCGTTTGAAGTCTCCTCATGTTTCCATTCTTCTGCTATGAGTCGGTGATCGGTCACAGCTGAGTCCGACGTCCATAGAACTCACTCTACACTTAATATAAACCAGGAGCGGAAAGAACTGGGCCCGGTCCAGGAGTCCAGGAGTCCAGGAGTCAAAGTGTCCAGGTGTCCAAGAGTCTAAGTGTCCAGGAGTCTGAGTGTCCAGGAGTCCAGGAGTCGAAGTGTCCGGGAGTCCAGGAGTCTAAGTGTCCAGGAGTCCAGGAGTCTAAGTGTCCAGGAGTCCAGGAGTCGAAGTGTCCGGGAGTCCAGGAGTCCAGGTGTCTAAGTGTCTAAGTGTCTAAGAGTCAAAGTGTCCAGGAGACCAGGAGTCCCGGAGTCCAGGAGTCTAAGTGTCCAGGAGTCCAGGAGTCCAGGAGTCCAGGTGTCCAGGAGTCTAAGTGTCCAGGAGTCCAGGAGTCTAAGTGTCCAGGAGTCCAGGAGTCCAGGAGTCTAAGAGTCTAAGTGTCCAGGAGTCCAGGAGTCTGAGTGTCCAGGAGTCCAGGAGTCTAAGAGTCTAAGTGTCCAGGAGTCCAGGAGTCTAAGAGTCTAAGTGTCCAGGAGTCCAGGAGTCTAAGAGTCTGAGTGTCCAGGAGTCCAGGAGTCTAAGAGTCTAAGTGTCCAGGAGTCCAGGTGTCTAAGAGTCTAAGTGTCCAGGAGTCCAGGTGTCTAAGAGTCTAAGTGTCCAGGAGTCCAGGAGTCCAGAAGTCTATGTGTCCAGGAGTTGAGTCCGGGTTGGAACAGCAGCAGCTTTAAGGCTTTCTTCGGTTTCTTCGCTCGTGTTTTCTTTGCTTCTTTGATGTGTTTTTAAAGGATGTGTTTTTAAAGGATGTCTTCATCGCAGTTTGTCATGTTTTTGTCGTCTTGTTGCTCTAATTTTTTTACTCCGTCCACTTGTCCTGAACCCGGATAATGCGCTCTGTATGAACAGCAGGTGGCGCTAAAACAAACATATACATAAAGCTTAAAGCAGAGAGATAAAAATGCCTCCTCCAGAACGAGATGCTCAAAGGTCTTTTTTCTGGACGACCCTTGAACTGGGAGGGATTGAAACCTGAGACCGTCCCGCGGTGAGGCCGGGGCTAACCACTCTGCCACCGCCTGTGTGTCTGTGAAGATGAAGCGATGATGATGAAGTGATGAAGTGAAGATGAGTCAGACACAAAGGAAACTCCATAAAACCTGCCTTCACTCGCAGCAAAGGAATCCTCTGACGTCAGCGGAGACCAGGGCCAGAACTATCACTGCTGCAGTACTACTACTACTACTACTACTGCAGTACTACTACTACTACTACTACTACTACTGCAGTACTACTACTTCTGCACAATATAACACTACAACAACCGAATATACTGCAAAAGTTACAGCTACTGCAAAATCATTTATACTGCATAATGTATGTATTTGTATTTGGTCACCGGTTTGTAGCCTTAGGTGCTCTCTCACTCTCACTCATCCTGGTGGTCGGGGAAACCGGAGGAACCCTACGCAGACACGAGGAGAACATGCAAACTCCACAGAGAGGCCCCGTCCAGCTGATGTTCCCCGTCCAGCTGATGTTCCCCGTCCAGCTGATGTTCCTCTGTGTTATGGTTGAATGTTTCAGCGTTTGAATCCAGCTGATGTTCCTCTGTGTTTCAGCGTTTGAATCCATCTGATGTTCCTCTGTGTCTCAGCGTTTGAATCCATCTGATGTTCCTCTGTGTTTCAGCGTTTGAATCCAGCTGATGTTCCTCTGTGTTATGTTTGAATCCAGCTGATGTTCCTCTGTGTCTCAGCGTTTGAATCCAGCTGATGTTCCTCTGTGTTATGTTTGAATCCAGCTGATGTTCCTCTGTGTCTCAGCGTTTGAATCCAGCTGATGTTCCTCTGTGTCTCAGCGTTTGAATCCAGCTGATGTTCCTCTGTGTTATGTTTGAATCCAGCTGATGTTCCTCTGTGTTTCAGCGTTTGAATCCAGCTGATGTTCCTCTGTGTCTCAGCGTTTGATTCCAGCTGATGTTCCTCTGTGTCTGATGTTCCAGCTCTGGCCCTCAGCAGCTTCATAGCATCAGGCTGACATCATGTTATTGCTAATGTTAGCGCTGTCAGCTACTGCACAGACGGACGAGTCCAAACAGCTGCAGGAGCAAACCACCCAAACATCAGGAGGTTTAACGAGTTTACGGGAGGTTTGGCCTGAAGGAGGTGAAGAGCGAGACGCGTCCAGATAAATGTCCGAGTCGGGACCAGGGATTCTCCAACCGCTTCATAAAGCATTTCCCTTCCAGGCCCTGACAGATCCAGGTCAATGAACCCGAGGAACGAGGTCATAGTGAGTGGGGGGGGGGGGGGTCATGGTTCAGGACAGAAGGGGGGGGTTTCAGGTGAAGGTCTGGCTCTCACTCACCCACAGTGAAGATCTCCACTCCGCTGTCCCTCAGGACCCGGGCCTGGTCCTCACGGGGCCGATCCGTGACCACGACCAGGACTTTGGGGAAACCAGAGCGAGCTCCGGCTGCAGGGAGGAGCTGCTGCAGGACGAGGCTCACAGCGCCCCCTGGAGGACGGAGAGAGGGGTTTAGACATGAGAGCACAGCGCCCCCTGGAGGACGGAGAGAGGGGTTTAGACATGAGAGCACAGCGCCCCCTGGAGGACGGAGAGAGGAGTTTAGACATGAGAGCACAGCGCCCCCTGGAGGACGGAGAGAGGAGTTTAGACAGGAGAGCACAGCGCCCCCTGGAGGACGGAGAGTTTAGACATGAGAGCACAGCGCCCCCTGGAGGACGGAGAGAGGAGTTTAGACATGAGAGCACAGCGCCCCCTGGAGGACGGAGAGAGGGGTTTAGACATGAGAGCACAGCGCCCCCTGGAGGACGGAGAGAGGGGTTTAGACATGAGAGCACAGCGCCCCCTGGAGGACGGAGAGAGGAGTTTAGACATGAGAGCACAGCGCCCCCTGGAGGACGGAGAGAGGAGTTTAGACATGAGAGCACAGCGCCCCCTGGAGGACGGAGAGTTTAGACATGAGAGCACAGCGCCCCCTGGAGGACGGAGAGAGGGGTTTAGACAGGAGAGCACAGCGCCCCCTGGAGGACGGAGAGAGGAGTTTAGACATGAGAGCACAGCGCCCCCTGGAGGACGGAGAGAGGAGTTTAGACATGAGAGCACAGCGCCCCCTGGAGGACGGAGAGAGGGGTTTAGACAGGAGAGCACAGCGCCCCCTGGAGGACGGAGAGAGGAGTTTAGACATGAGAGCACAGCGCCCCCTGGAGGACGGAGAGAGGAGTTTAGACATGAGAGCACAGCGCCTCCTGGAGGACGGAGAGTTTAGACATGAGAGCACAGCGCCCCCTGGAGGACGGAGAGAGGAGTTTAGACATGAGAGCACAGCGCCCCCTGGAGGACGGAGAGAGGGGTTTAGACATGAGAGCACAGCGCCCCCTGGAGGACGGAGAGAGGGGTTTAGACATGAGAGCACAGCGCCCCCTGGAGGACGGAGAGTTAAGACACGAGAGCACAGCGCCCCCTGGAGGACGGAGAGAGGAGTTTAGACATGAGAGCACAGCGCCCCCTGGAGGACGGAGAGTTTAGACATGAGAGCACAGCGCCCCCTGGAGGACGGAGAGAGGAGTTTAGACATGAGAGCACAGCGCCCCCTGGAGGACGGAGAGAGGGGTTTAGACATGAGAGCACAGCGCCCCCTGGAGGACGGAGAGAGGGGTTTAGATATGAGAGCACAGCGCCCCCTGGAGGACGGAGAGAGGGGTTTAGACATGAGAGCACAGCGCCCCCTGGAGGACGGAGAGAGGGGTTTAGACATGAGAGCACAGCGCCCCCTGGAGGACGGAGAGAGGGGTTTAGACATGAGAGCACAGCGCCCCCTGGAGGACGGAGAGAGGAGTTTAGACATGAGAGCACAGCGCCCCCTGGAGGACAGAGAGAAGGGTTTAGACATGAGAGCACAGCGCCCCCTGGAGGACGGAGAGTTTAGACATGAGAGCACAGCGCCCCCTGGAGGACGGAGAGAGGGGTTTAGACATGAGAGCACAGCGCCCCCTGGAGGACGGAGAGTTTAGACATGAGAGCACAGCGCCCCCTGGAGGACGGAGAGAGGGGTTTAGACATGAGAGCACAGCGCCCCCTGGAGGACGGAGAGAGGAGTTTAGACATGAGAGCACAGCGCCCCCTGGAGGACGGAGAGAGGAGTTTAGACATGAGAGCACAGCGCCCCCTGGAGGACGGAGAGAGGAGTTTAGACATGAGAGCACAGCGCCCCCTGGAGGACGGAGAGTTTAGACATGAGAGCACAGCGCCCCCTGGAGGACGGAGAGAGGGGTTTAGACATGAGAGCACAGCGCCCCCTGGAGGACGGAGAGAGGAGTTTAGACATGAGAGCACAGCGCCCCCTGGAGGACGGAGAGAGGGGTTTAGACATGAGAGCACAGCGCCCCCTGGAGGACGGAGAGAGGAGTTTAGACATGAGAGCACAGCGCCCCCTGGAGGACGGAGAGAGGAGTTTAGACATGAGAGCACAGCGCCCCCTGGAGGACGGAGAGAGGAGTTTAGACATGAGAGCACAGCGCCCCCTGGAGGACGGAGAGAGGAGTTTAGACATGAGAGCACAGCGCCCCCTGGAGGACGGAGAGAGGAGTTTAGACATGAGAGCACAGCGCCCCCTGGAGGACGGAGAGAGGAGTTTAGACATGAGAGCACAGCGCCCCCTGGAGGACGGAGAGAGGGGTTTAGACATGAGAGCACAGCGCCCCCTGGAGGACGGAGAGAGGGGTTTAGACATGAGAGCACAGCGCCCCCTGGAGGACGGAGAGAGGGGTTTAGACATGAGAGCACAGCGCCTCCTGGAGGACGGAGAGAGGGGTTTAGACATGAGAGCACAGCGCCCCCTGGAGGACGGAGAGAGGAGCTTAGACATGAGAGCACAGCGCCCCCTGGAGGACGGAGAGTTTAGACATGAGAGCACAGCGCCCCCTGGAGGACGGAGAGAGGGGTTTAGACATGAGAGCACAGCGCCCCCTGGAGGACGGAGAGAGGAGTTTAGACATGAGAGCACAGCGCCCCCTGGAGGACGGAGAGTTTAGACATGAGAGCACAGCGCCTCCTGGAGGACGGAGAGAGGGGTTTAGACATGAGAGCACAGCGCCCCCTGGAGGACGGAGAGAGGGGTTTAGACATGAGAGCACAGCGCCCCCTGGAGGACGGAGAGAGGGGTTTACACATGAGAGCACAGCGCCCCCTGGAGGACGGAGAGAGGAGTTTAGACATGAGAGCACAGCGCCCCCTGGAGGACGGAGAGAGGAGTTTAGACATGAGAGCACAGCGCCCCCTGGAGGACGGAGAGAGGGGTTTAGACATGAGAGCACAGCGCCCCCTGGAGGACGGAGAGAGGAGTTTAGACATGAGAGCACAGCGCCTCCTGGAGGACGGAGAGTTTAGACATGAGAGCACAGCGCCCCCTGGAGGACGGAGAGTTTAGACATGAGAGCACAGCGCCCCCTGGAGGACGGAGAGAGGAGTTTAGACATGAGAGCACAGCGCCCCCTGGAGGACGGAGAGAGGAGTTTAGACATGAGAGCACAGCGCCCCCTGGAGGACGGAGAGTTTAGACATGAGAGCACAGCGCCCCCTGGAGGACGGAGAGAGGAGTTTAGACATGAGAGCACAGCGCCCCCTGGAGGACGGAGAGAGGGGTTTAGACATGAGAGCACAGCGCCTCCTGGAGGACGGAGAGAGGAGTTTAGACATGAGAGCACAGCGCCCCCTGGAGGACGGAGAGAGGAGTTTAGACATGAGAGCACAGCGCCCCCTGGAGGACGGAGAGAGGGGTTTAGACATGAGAGCACAGCGTCCCCTGGAGGACGGAGAGAGGAGTTTAGACATGAGAGCACAGCGCCCCCTGGAGGACGGAGAGAGGAGTTTAGACACGAGAGCACAGCGCCCCCTGGAGGACGGAGAGAGGAGTTTAGACATGAGAGCACAGCGCCCCCTGGAGGACGGAGAGAGGAGTTTAGACACGAGAGCACAGCGCCCCCTGGAGGACGGAGAGAGGGGTTTAGACACGAGAGCACAGCGCCCCCTGGAGGACGGAGAGAGGAGTTTAGACATGAGAGCACAGCGCCCCCTGGAGGACGGAGAGAGGAGTTTAGACACGAGAGCACAGCGCCCCCTGGAGGACGGAGAGAGGAGTTTAGACATGAGAGCACAGCGCCCCCTGGAGGACGGAGAGAGGAGTTTAGACATGAGAGCACAGCGCCCCCTGGAGGACGGAGAGAGGAGTTTAGACCTGAGAGCACAGCGCCTCCTGGAGGACGGAGAGAGGGGTTTAGACATGAGAGCACAGCGTCCCCTGGAGGACGGAGAGAGGGGTTTAGACATGAGAGCACAGCGTCCCCTGGAGGACGGAGAGAGGAGTTTAGACAAGAGAGCACAGCGCCCCCTGGAGGACGGAGAGAGGGGTTTAGACATGAGAGCACAGCGCCCCCTGGAGGACGGAGAGAGGAGTTTAGACATGAGAGCACAGCGCCCCCTGGAGGACGGAGAGAGGAGTTTAGACATGAGAGCACAGCGCCTCCTGGAGGACGGAGAGAGGGGTTTAGACATGAGAGCACAGCGCCCCCTGGAGGACGGAGAGAGGAGTTTAGACATGAGAGCACAGCGCCCCCTGGAGGACGGAGAGAGGAGTTTAGTCATGAGAGCACAGCGCCCCCTGGAGGACAGAGAGTTTAGACATGAGAGACGACAGTAAACAAAACTATTACGACAATACTACTACAATACTACTATAATACTACTACAATACTGCTACAATACTACTATAATACTACTACAATACTACTACAATACTACTACAATACTACTATAATACTACTGATACAAAGCTTTTTTCCTCGAGCCGTTAGCAATAGCCTCAAAAGCACCATACTAATATATTTACTTATTGTTTTGTCTGTCCTGCTCCTCCCACTCACCTGTGTGGGCGTGTCTTTGCTCTCTAACCCCTCCCTCTCACCTGTGTGGGCGTGTTCTCTCTCTCTAACCCCTCCCTCTCACCTGTGTGGGCGTGTTCTCTCTCTCTAACCCCTCCCTCTCACCTGTGTGGGTGTGTCTTTGTTCTCTAACCCCTCCCTCTCACCTGTATGGGCGTGTCCTCCCTCTCACCTGTGTGGGCGTGTCTTTGCTCTCTAACCCCTCCCTCTCACCTGTGTGGGTGTGTCCTCCCTCTCACCTGTGTGGGCGTGTCCTCTCTCACCTGTATGGGCGTGTTCTCTCTCTCTAACCCCTCCCTCTCACCTGTGTGGGCGTGTCCTCTCTCTCTAACCCCTCCCTCTCACCTGTGTGGGCGTGTCCTCCCTCTCTAACCCCTCTCTCTCACCTGTGTGGGCGTGTCCTCTCTCACCTGTGTGGGCGTGTCCTCCCTCTCTAACCCCTCCCTCTCACCTGTGTGGGCGTGTCCTCTCTCTCTAACCCCTCTCTCTCACCTGTATGGGCGTGTTCTCTCTCTCACCTGTGTGGGCGTGTCCTGGATCTCCTCGTGGCGTCACCGCGGAGATGGCCTTCATGAGGCCGGGGCGGGTCATGTGATCGCTCAGGCTGAACTCGGCGTGCGCCCGGTCGCCGTAGGAGGTGACCACGCCCACTCTGGTGTTGTCGGGGGCGACGGTGAAGGCACCGGCGACGGCGGCGAAAAGAGACTTCACGTGTTTGAGCTCGGACGGCGACGGCGGCGACGCCACGTCCACGGCGAGCAGCAGGTCAGAGAGGGCGGAGCCTGAGCACTCTGAGGAGAGAGGAGGGTACTATTACTACTACTGCAAATACTACTACTACTACAGGTCAGAGAGGGCGGAGCCTGGGCTCTCTGAGGAGAGAGGAGAGTACTATTACTACAAATACTACAAATACTACTACTACTACAGGTCAGAGAGGGCGGAGCCTGGGCTCTCTGAGGAGAGAGGAGAGTACTATTACTACAAATACTGCAAATACTACTACTACTACAGGTCAGAGAGGGCGGAGCCTGGGCTCTCTGAGGAGAGAGGAGAGTACTATTACTGCAAATACTGCAAATACTACTACTACTACAGGTCAGAGAGGGCGGAGCCTGGGCTCTCTGAGGAGAGAGGAGAGTACTATTACTGCAAATACTGCAAATACTACTACTACTACAGGTCAGAGAGGGCGGAGCCTGGGCTCTCTGAGGAGAGAGGAGAGTACTATTACTACAAATACTGCAAATAATACAAATACTACTACTACTACAGGTCAGAGAGGGCGGAGCCTGGGCTCTCTGAGGAGAGAGGAGAGTACTATTACTACTACTGCAAATACTACTACTACGACAGGTCAGAGAGGGCGGAGCCTGGGCTCTCTGAGGAGAGAGGAGAGTACTATTACTACAAATACTACAAATACTACTACTACTACAGGTCAGAGAGAGCGGAGCCTGGGCTCTCTGAGGAGAGAGGAGAGTACTATTACTACTACTGCAAATACTACTACTACTACAGGTCAGAGAGAGCGGAGCCTGGGCTCTCTGAGGAGAGAGGAGAGTACTATTACTACAAATACTACAAATACTACCAATACTACTACTACTACAGGTCAGAGAGGGCGGAGCCTGGGCTCTCTGAGGAGAGAGGAGAGTACTATTACTACTACTGCAAATACTACTACTACTACAGGTCAGAGAGAGCGGAGCCTGGGCTCTCTGAGGAGAGAGGAGAGTACTATTACTACAAATACTACAAATACTACTACTACTACAGGTCAGAGAGAGCGGAGCCTGGGCTCTCTGAGGAGAGAGGAGAGTACTATTACTACAAATACTACAAATACTACTACTACTACAGGTCAGAGAGGGCGGAGCCTGGGCTCTCTGAGGACAGAGTACTGTTACTCATGTATTTCTTCTTTTGCCTCGAGGCGTTTCTAGGGCCGGGCTCAGAAACTTCTACGAGACGAGACACGATTCTGACATGATTATTAATAATCATTAAAGATGAAATATTTACTTTAACTGAACCATTAAACTAAATGAACATGTATTTAAAAGTGCAGCCCAGTGTCTGAAGTATAAGTATGAAGTATAAGTATAATCCACAGTGTTAACATTAATATGAATCTACTCATCTGGAGGAGTTTGATATTAGTCCACTAGCTTTAGTGTCGCTAAAGTATTTCACTAGTTTATGCTTTACGGGCTTCCCTCCCCAGCTTGGAGACGAGTTAGAGCAGGCGTCACCAGCCTTACTTCAGCTGAGCCACTTTAAGAGCACTAAGTTGTTCGAGGGCGACCGGTTACAAACAAATCCTAAAGACTTAAACGTACACTGTTCACTTATAGGATATTGACCCCATATTACATTAAAATAGCTTTATTTTAAACTCATACCGAGTCACAAGAACCGAAATAACTGTAATTTTAAGAATTAGATTCAAGAAAATGAAGTGTTTTACACTTTAGAAAAAGTCCCAAGGGCCCCTGGGTGCCCGCGGGCACCACGTTGGTGACCCCTGAGTTAGAGACTAGCCCCCAGAGCCCTTTTCCACCAGCTGGTGCCAGTTTCAGAACCGGTTCTTTACTTTTCCACTGAATAAATGCTGCCTCTTGGTTCTAAAACCTGGGGCCGGTTTGGAACCAGTTAAAACTGGACCATGAAGCGAGCCCCAGTGAGGTCAGCGGCTGGGGGCGGGGCTTTCTCTTCTGACTAACGACCAATGTTAATGAGTGAGTGCTTATGACTTCCTGTAGAAGCTAAAACAGTAAAAACTATAGCTTTAAGTTCTTTAGCTAAAACAGGAATCTAAATGTTATCGTGTTTCTGTGTATTTTATAACTGTAGAAAGGTGCTACTGTTCATGTTTTATGTGACAGCTGACCTCCCAAAGCGTTGCTGTGGCGATAGGCCCAATGCCAGCTCAGTGTGGAACCAACCCGGCACCAGAACCAGCTCTGAAGCAGCACCGGGTGGAAAAGCCCTGTCAGAGACCATGTGGAGTCTCCCTGTGGAGTCTCCCTGTGGAGTCTCCATGTGGAGTCTCCATGTGGAGTCTCCCTGTGGAGTCTCCCTGTGGAGTCTCCCTGTGGAGTCTCCGTGTGGAGTCTCCATGTGGAGTCTCCCTGTGGAGTCTCCCTGTGGAGTCTCCATGTGGAGTCTCCATGTGGAGTCTCTATGTGGTGTCTCCATGTGGAGTCTCCCTGTGGAGTCTCCATGTGGAGTCTCCATGTGGAGTCTCCCTGCGGCCACTCGAGTCTCCACCAGTCTCCAGGCCGGCGGGAGAGGCCCTTTGTACGAGGAGTTGTGGAATGCAGTCTCCACCTTTCCTGTTGCTCGTGTGTGACGTTCCTTCCCTGACAATGGCGTTAAAACCCGACCTGATCATCTCCTCAAACAGACTTTGTAGAGACTGAAGCCGGTTCCTGGTCCTGAGTGAATCAGAGGAAAACTTTTAGTCACTGATGGGCCAGAGCCAAAGCACAGCTCATAAACTACACTCAGAGACTTTCCACTTCAGCAGGAGCAGGACCAGGATCAGGACCAGGGGAAGGACCGGGACCAGGAGGAAGAGACAGAGGAGGACCAGGACCTGGACCAGAACCAGGACCAGGAGGAGGACCGGGACCAGGAGGAGGACCAGGGGAAGGACCTGGACCTGGACCAGAACCAGGGTGAGTTTGAAGAGCACTTACTGACGGCGTCTGAGGGGGCGGGTCTCCGGGAGGCGTCTCTGCTGCCCCCGCTGGCCTGCACTGGAACAGCAGCACAGAAACAACAGTCAGACTCGTCATGGTGACCAGGTAAAGCAGATGATAAGCAGATGATCGTCTCCAGCAGACTGTCCTCCTCTCCCGCGGCTCCTGCAGAGCCCACGCCAAACACAAATGTAACAGATCCTTTTCTCAGCAGCAGTTGGAGCGGGGACAGCGTCGGTCCCGCCCGGCTCCGTCCGCTCTGCTGCTCCATAATCTGAAACATCTGCCAAAACGGCTTTTATCATTTACAACAAACGGACGAGCACGGAGACGAGGAGCAGCTGCTGGAGCCGCTTTGTTTACAGACAAAAGGGAGAAACATCACGACTGCCATATTTCACCAAACCACCGCACTCCAGAGCCCAGCAACTCAGGAATTAGAGGAATTATGTTTCCCACCTCAAGTCTCAACACACGCCCTGTGGATGTTGATGTTCGTGCAACACGGAACGAGAAGAAAAAGTCACGGGGTGGCAGCAGGGCAGGAGGTTCTGAGGTGGCAATATTCCCATGTAGAAGCTGCTGAGCCTCCCAGAAAAGTAATACCGTAAATGCTCTAATAGAGGCCGGGGCCTTTATTTACTCAAGGGCATCAGGACCAGGCCTTTATTGGAACCAGGCCACAATTAGAGACAGGCCTTTATTTCTATTTGAGCAAAACGGACGACCAGGAAAACGAAGAAAAACGAGATTTGTGTCCATTTGTACCTAAAATATTCGGTTCATTTATTATGAACATTTTAAACCCTCTCCCAGCGGCTGGAACATTGACGCCTTTTATTTTGTCGGGACAACAGGAAGTGTTTCGTTGCTGTTAGCGGAGCTTTGACATTAGTGTCACTGCAGGTTTCTGTTTCGTTTTTACCGGACCGGATTATTTGTTGTTTTCTCGTGTAAAAGGCGAGTTTAGACGGAGCGTTTGTGTTTGTGATCGATCATGAGACTGACCCGAGAGAAGACGAGACGCTCGCGCTGATGGGAGGAGTTATTTTGAGGCGTGGGACTGACCTGCACACGGAGCAGCTGGACGTGCTTTGAAGACGCGATGGAGACTTTATTAAAACCCTGGAGGGTCACAAACATTTGCCCTGTTTCCAAATATGGTCACAGGAGGTTTGAAAAGTGGCTAAATCTGTGTCAAAGTTACGCTGGGATCAGCTCCTCCGCAGCGTCGCCCTCGGCCCGGGTTCAGTTTGTTACTTCCTGCATGGGGAATATTCCTAACATGGGGAATATTTCTACTGCTATAGTTTCTAATAAAAGCCCAGGCCTGTTTTAGAGACCGGCTTTAATTTGCCTCCGCCAGCCGCAAACCCGGCCCCTGTCGGAGACCCGGCCCCTGTCAGACCCGGCCCCTGTCGGAGACCCGGCCCTTTTGTCGGAGACCCGGCCCCTGTCGGAGACCCGGCCTCTGTCGGAGACCCGGCCCCTGTCAGAGACCCGGCCCCTGTCAGAGACCCGGCCCCTGTCAGAGACCCGGCCCCTGTCAGAGACCCGGCCCCAGTCAGAGACCCGGCCTCTGTCGGAGACCCGGCCCCTGTCAGAGACCCGGCCCCTGTCAGAGACCCGGCCTCTGTCGGAGACCCGGCCCCTGTCAGAGACCCGGCCCCTGTCAGAGACCCGGCCCCTGTCAGAGACCCGGCCCCAGTCAGAGACCCGGCCTCAGTCAGAGACCCGGCCTCTGTCGGAGACCCGGCCCCTGTCAGAGACCCGGCCCCTGTCAGAGACCCGGCCCCTGTCAGAGACCCGGCCCCAGTCAGAGACCCGGCCTCTGTCGGAGACCCGGCCCCTGTCAGAGACCCGGCCCCTGTCAGAGACCCGGCCTCTGTCGGAGACCCGGCCCCTGTCAGAGACCCGGCCCCTGTCAGAGACCCGGCCCCTGTCAGAGACCCGGCCCCTGTCAGAGACCCGGCCCCTGTCAGAGACCCGGCCCCTGTCAGAGACCCGGCCCCTGTCAGAGACCCGGCCTCTGTCGGAGACCCGGCCCCTGTCAGAGACCCGGCCCCTGTCAGAGACCCGGCCCCTGTCAGAGACCCGGCCCCTGTCAGAGACCCGGCCCCTGTCAGAGACCCGGCCCCTGTCAGAGACCCGGCCCCTGTCAGAGACCCGGCCTCTGTCGGAGACCCGGCCCCTGTCAGAGACCCGGCCCCTGTCGGAGACCCGGCCCCTGTCGGAGACCCGGCCTCTGTCAGAGACCCGGCCTCTGTCAGAGACCCGGCCTCTGTCAGAGACCCGGCCTCTGTCAGAGACCCGGCCTCTGTCGGAGACCCGGCCTCTGTCAGAGACCCGGCCTCTGTCAGAGACCCGGCCCCTGTAGGAGACCCGGCCCCTGTCAGAGACCCGG
Source organism: Gobius niger (assembly GCF_951799975.1). Lineage (NCBI taxonomy): Eukaryota > Metazoa > Chordata > Actinopteri > Gobiiformes > Gobiidae > Gobius > Gobius niger. The sequence continues at coordinate 30,604,765 of NC_136866.1, forward strand.
CCTCTAATGGACTACAGGCCAGTATTAGAGAAATTACGGTAATATAAGTAGTAATAATATAAACTCATCATCATCACCACAGGAGTTTGCACTTAGCTCCTTATTTAGCTTTAAACGACACTAGGATTCAGACGGATCAGGGGGCACCGGTCCCCCCAGTGCCGCCCCATAGATCCGCCCCTGGCTACACGTGGATACCAAACATCCAAACAGGCCAGGGTTTGTGAAGGAGTGAGCGTGGGACACGGTGGAGGACATTGTACAAACGTTTCCTGGTGGGAGAGGTGAGCTTTACGATCGTCCGGAGCCGTTTACTGTGCAGAATGTCTCTCCCATGTGTCTGCAGCAGCCAATCGCATCATCGCATCAGGTCACATGACGTACACGGTCTGAAGCTCGATCTAAAGATGGCGTCGCGTCTGCTGCCGTCATGCTGGATCTGTAAACGAACCTTTGTAGCTAGAACTACATCGCGAAGAGAGAGTTTGGGCTGTTTTTACTCTGACACAGTTTAAAGTAAGACGTTAAAGGGACTATACGGAGTTTTAAAATGTAAAAATCCAGTGTTTTCCTCTCCCAGTTGTTCCAGGCATGTCCTTAAGTGTCGAACGAGCCTCAGCGCCTCTAAAATCACTCAGAAAACCTTTACTCCGTCACGCACGAGCTGAACATAGAAGCTGCAGTTACACGTATGACCTGAGGTGGCAGTAGAGAGTAAACAATGACACTGGACAGCAGAATGAGTAACGTGTGGGAGATGTTTCAGCTCCAGTATCGTGGATAAAGCTCTTTTGTGTTTGGGATCCACAGGGAGGTCATTAGAGCTCTTACATCATCGTTGGACTCGTATAAACTGTGTTCTGGGGGTTTTACAGGTTCTTGGAGGAGATTCGATCCCGAGCCGCCGCCGCACTTTCGCCGCGAGCAGAGGCTGACGTGTAAAAGACGAGCGGCACCGACGACAGATCCAAGTCTGACAGAAAGAGAAAGGATCGCGGAGGCGTTTGGGAGCCAGAGGGTTTCCAAAGCGAGCGAGCTCCGGGTTCAGCTCATGACATCAGCCTTTCCACCACATTTATGTTCAAAACCAGCCCCACATTTATGTTTAAAACCAGCCCCACAGCCACGACTTCCACCACATTTATGTTTAAAACCAGCCTCACAGCCTCGACTTCCACCATATTTATGTTTAAAACCAGCCCCACAGCCTCGACTTCCACATTTATGTTTAAAACCAGCCCCACAGCCTCGACTTCCACCACATGTATGTTTAAAACCAGCCCCACAGCCTCGACTTCCACCACATTTATGTTTAAAACCAGCCCCAAAGCCTCGATTTCCATCACATTTATGTTTAAAACCAGCCCCACAGCCTCGACTTCCACATTTATGTTTAAAACCAGCCCCACATTTATGTTTAAAACCAGCCCCACAGCCATGACTTCCACATTTATGTTTAAAACCAGCCCCACAGCCTCGACTTCCACATTTATGTTTAAAACCAGCCCCACAGCCTCGACTTCCACATTTATGTTTAAAACCAGCCCCACAGCCTCGACTTCCACATTTATGTTTAAAACCAGCCCCAAAGCCTCGACTTCCATCACATTTATGTTTAAAACCAGCCCCAAAGCCTCGACTTCCACCACATTTATGTTCAAAACCAGCCCCACAGCCTCGACTTCCACCACATTTATGTTCAAAACCAGCCCCACAGCCTCGACTTCCACCACATTTATGTTTAAAACCAGCCCCACAGCCTCGACTTCCACCACATTTATGTTTAAAACCAGCCCCACAGCCTCGACTTCCACCACATTTATGTTTAAAACCAGCCCCACATTTATGTTCAAAACCAGCCCCACATTTATGTTTAAAACCAGCCCCACAGCCTCGACTTCCACCACATTTATGTTCAAAACCAGCCCCACATTTATGTTCAAAACCAGCCCCACAGCCTCGACTTCCACCACATTTATGTTTAAAACCAGCCCCACATTTATGTTCAAAACCAGCCCCACATTTATGTTCAAAACCAGCCCCACAGCCTCGACTTCCACCACATTTATGTTTAAAACCAGCCCCACATTTATGTTCAAAACCAGCCCCACATTTATGTTTAAAACCAGCCCCACAGCCTCGACTTCCACATTTATGTTTAAAACCAGCCCCACAGCCTCGACTTCCACATTTATGTTTAAAACCAGCCCCACAGCCTCGACTTCCACATTTATGTTTAAAACCAGCCCCACAGCCTCGACTTCCACATTTATGTTTAAAACCAGCCCCACAGCCTCGACTTCCATCACATTTATGTTTAAAACCAGCCCCACAGCCTCGACTTCCATCACATTTATGTTTAAAACCAGCCCCACAGCCTCGACTTCCATCACATTTATGTTTAAAACCAGCCCCACAGCCTCGACTTCCACATTTATGTTTAAAACCAGCCCCACAGCCTCGACTTCCACCACATTTATGTTTAAAACCAGCCCCACATTTATGTTTAAAACCAGCCCCACATTTATGTTTAAAACCAGCCCCACAGCCTCAACTTCCACATTTATGTTCAAAACCAGCCCCACAGCCTCAACTTCCACATTTATGTTTAAAACCAGCCCCACAGCCTCGACTTCCACCACATTTACGTTTAAAACCAGAGTTTTCCGGTGTAGCAAAGGTTTTCTAAGGCAGTCTTCTGTACTGGGTTGTTGTGTTAAGCCTTTAGTAAATAGAGTTAGTGCCTCTGACTGTTACCCAGATGGTCCTGTTTACACCAGCCGTGCCCATTCAGGCTGTCTGACACTCCCCCCCCCCGCCCTCTCGCCTCCCTGCTGGGCACAACCCCCCCCCCGCCCACATTTCCAAGAGATCCTTCGACTCTTCCTGACCTTTCTGACCAAAACATTCAGATCTTCCATTCTTGGCTTATCTCTTTAATGGTCTCCGCCAAATCATCATGAAATCACTGTCTTTCAAAATAAGCTGGCGGCGCATTCTTCGCCCCCTGGTGGTGCGACTTTGACCTGCCTCTTGTCTGCGTTGAAAGATGTCAAATAATCTTACTCAAGTTCTGAAGTGGAGTGTTTGAAACCGGTTTAGACTTTCTATTTAACCACAAAAAAAATAAATAAAAGGCGACGGCAACACGGCAAGAACGCGAGGAAAAAGATCCTGCCCCTAGAGGCCGTAAGCGCCACTGCAGGTGTCGTAGCATGTTGTGTTTCTGACTCATTGTTTGTGAGAGTAAATACTACGCTGACAGAAAAGACAAAGGGACAGACGGATATTGTACATTTAACGGATATTGTACATTTAAAGGGATGTTTCAGGATGTTTGACAGAGGGCCTCATGTGACCCACTCCACAGAACTTATGTTTGAGCAGCATCAGCTTCGTGGTTGTCTAAGCTACGCGGCGGTGGAGTGATCTGAGAGAAAATGGTTCCTCAAAATGCGATCATTCATGTGATGCAGGTCAGTTATATTCCAAACATGATTCTTTATATGGTTAGTCTGGTGTTATAAGTGATTTGCCTCAGGTGCTCTGTGGAGCAGGTCACACTGTTTTTAATGCAGGCTAGCTGATACCATAGACATGCACTAGCCTAGCACTAGCCTAGCGCCACGAAACTCTTCAAATATAAGAACTGCATGAATTACAAAACAAATATCTCCATAAATCAGCAACACTGATGAGGCCCTATGTCAAAAATCCTGAAATATCCCTTTAAGTGGCGCTAGCCGACAGTTAGCTTTGCCCGTTAGCCTGTTAGCTTCTTCTTCGTGATTCGGTTAGTGTGTATTGGTGACTCCGACCCAGTGGCAGGAAAGTTGCAATTGTGGTTTTCTGTCCAGAGACACCAGGGGGCGATGAAAGACCCCCCGATCATCCCTTTAACACTTGTATCACCCCCAGAGGGATTTATTAAGGTAAAGAAGTTACGGAGTGCTGCTTTAAAGCGGGATAAGGGGGTGGGTTATTGTCTAAAAGTAAAACAGAACATGGCGTAATAATCGTATCTTTTGCTTGAACTGGAAATGAGTCTGGCGTCGATGTTTTCCATCCTTAAGGTTTCGTGTTTTCTCGTCGCTTTGATTTAGCTCCAAATATTTCCGACATAAACAAGTCCAAACTGAGCAGGAACGGCCCAGGTTTGTTTGTTTCTCCACAAATGTGGCTCAGGTTTGATCAGGAGATAAAGTCGAGGTCAGAGAGACTCACGTGTGATCTGTCCCCACACGGGGGCGCTCTCCCTCTGCCCGTCGAAGGACACCACGGACACGGAGTAGTCCACCAGAGGAGAGAGGGAGGTCAGGGAGGTCCGAGAGGCCGAGGGCGGGAGGAGCAGCTCCTGGAGCGCTCCGTCTGAAACAGGAACCACAGCCAGGGTGAGGAGCTATCAGAGAACCGGGGTTATCAGAGAACCGGGGTTATCAGAGAACTGGGGTTATTAAAGAACCGGGGTTATCAGAGAACTGGGGTTATTAAAGAACTGGAGTTATTAAAGAACTGGGGTTATCAGAGAACCGTGGTTATCAGAGAACCGGGGTTATTAAAGAACTGGAGTTATTAAAGAACCGGGGTTATCAGAGAACCGGGGTTATCAGAGAACCGGGGTTATTAAAGAACTGGAGTTATTAAAGAACCGGGGTTATCAGAGAACTGGGGTTATTAAAGAACTGGAGTTATTAAAGAACTGGGGTTATTAAAGAACTGGGGTTATCAGAGAACTGGGGTTATTAAAGAACCGGAGTTATTAAAGAACTGGGGTTATCAGAGAACTGGGGTTATCAGAGAACTGGAGTTATTAAAGAACTGGGGTTATTAAAGAACTGGGGTTATTAAAGAACTGGGGTTATCAGAACTGGGGTTATTAGAACTGGGGTTATCAGAGAACTGGGGTTATTAAAGAACTGGGGTTATTAAAGAACTGGGGTTATTAAAGAACTGGGGTTATCAGAACTGGGGTTATTAGAACCGGGGTTATCAGAGAACCGGGGTTATTAAAGAACTGGAGTTATTAAAGAACCGGGGTTATCAGAGAACTGGGGTTATTAAAGAACTGGAGTTATTAAAGAACTGGGGTTATCAGAACTGGGGTTATTAGAACCGGGGTTATCAGAGAACCGGGGTTATTAAAGAACTGGAGTTATTAAAGAACTGGAGTTATCAGAGAACTGAGGTTATTAAAGAACTGGGGTTATTAAAGAACTGGGGTTATTAAAGAACTGGGGTTATCAGAACTGGGGTTATTAGAACCGGGGTTATCAGAGAACCGGGGTTATTAAAGAACTGGAGTTATTAAAGAACCGGGGTTATCAGAGAACTGGGGTTATTAAAGAACTGGAGTTATTAAAGAACTGGGGTTATTAAAGAACTGGGGTTATCAGAGAACTGGGGTTATTAAAGAACCGGAGTTATTAAAGAACTGGGGTTATCAGAGAACTGGGGTTATCAGAGAACTGGAGTTATTAAAGAACTGGGGTTATTAAAGAACTGGGGTTATTAAAGAACTGGGGTTATCAGAACTGGGGTTATTAGAACTGGGGTTATCAGAGAACTGGGGTTATTAAAGAACTGGAGTTATCAGAGAACTGAGGTTATTAAAGAACTGGGGTTATTAAAGAACTGGGGTTATTAAAGAACTGGAGTTATTAAAGAACTGGGGTTATTAGAACTGGAGTTATCAGAGAACTGGGGTTATTAAAGAACTGGGGTTATCAGAGAACTGGGGTTATTAAAGAACTGGGGTTATTAAAGAACTGGGGTTATCAGAGAACTGGGTTATCAGAGAACTGGGGTTATTAGAACTGGGGTTATTAGAACTGGAGTTATTAAAAAACTGGGGTTATTAAAGAACTGGGGTTATTAAAGAACTGGAGTTATTAAAGAACTGGAGTTATTAAAGAACTGGGGTTATCAGAGAACTGGGGTTATTAAAGAACTGGGGTTATTAAAGAACTGGAGTTATTAGAACTGGGGTTATTAGAACTGGGGTTATTAGAACTGGGGTTATTAAAGAACTGGGGTTATCAGAGAACTGGAGTTATTAAAGAACTGGGGTTATTAAAGAACTGGAGTTATTAAAGAACTGGGGTTATCAGAGAACTGGGGTTATTAAAGAACTGGGGTTATTAAAGAACTGGAGTTATTAAAGAACTGGAGTTATTAGAACTGGGGTTATTAGAACTGGGGTTATTAGAACTGGGGTTATTAGAACTGGAGTTATTAAAGAACTGGGGTTATTAAAGAACTGGAGTTATTAAAGAACTGGAGTTATTAAAGAACTGGGGTTATCAGAGAACTGGGGTTATTAAAGAACTGGGGTTATTAAAGAACTGGAGTTATTAGAACTGGGGTTATTAGAACTGGGGTTATTAGAACTGGGGTTATTAGAACTGGGGTTATCAAAGAACTGACCTGAGTCTGATCGGACGGTGACCTTAAACCCCTGGACTCTGGATCGAGGTCTGGTCCAGGTAACTCGGACCGAAGACTCACTGAGGATCTGGAACTGCAGCTCCGACACCGACTCCACTGCAGATACACGACAGTTAGTACAAATACTACTGCTATTACTGCAAATACTACTGCCATTACTGCAAATACTGCTATTACTGCAAATACTACTGCTATTACTGCAAATACTACTGCTATTACTGCAAATACTACTGCTATTACTGCAAATACTACTACTATTACTGCAAATACTACTGCTTTTACTGCAAATACTACTGCTTTTACTGCAAATACTACTGCTATTACTGCAAATACTACTGCTATTACTGCAAATACTACTGCTATTACTGCAAATACTACTGCTACTTCTACACTTCTAATCTCTCCTATTATTTTCACTGCTTAACTTCTACGACTACTATCACTACTTCCAAAACTACTGCTACTATCTCTATTACAGTATCTTTATTACTTGTACTACTGGAAGACCAATAACTACCATTACACCACTACTACTTATACTTCTCCTGCTACCTCTACTACTCCTACTACTACAACTTCTCCTTTAATTACTACAACTTCGTCTACGACTACGGAGTCTGAAGCTGTAGTAGAAACAGGAAACACTGAGGAGCCATTTTGTCTGAAACGCCATTTTTTCTGAAATGACAAAATGGCGTTTCAGACAAAATGGCGGCTGTTTGAGTTGAGCTCAAAGCTTCACAAACATCATCACATCAGAATAACAAAGTACATGACGTCACAGGAGACAGGACGGACAGGGCGGAGGCACAGGGCGGGACCTGAGCGCCCTCACACTGAAGGGTTACGTTCTCTTTCATTTCTCCCATCGACTTTTGGAAAAAAACACAACACAGGAAAGGTTTAACATTCTGCATTCTCATCTTTATCAGAGAACTGGGGTTATCAGAGAACTGGGGTTATTAAAGAACTGGGGTTATTAAAGAACTGGGGTTATCAGAGAACTGGGGTTATTAAAGAACTGGGGTTATCAGAGAACTGGGGTTATTAAAGAACTGGGGTTATCAGAGAACTGGGGTTATTAAAGAACTGGGGTTATAAGAACTGGGGTTATCAGAGAACTGGGGTTATTAGAACTGGGGTTATCAGAGAACTGGGGTTATCAGAGAACTGGGGTTATTAAAGAACTGGGGTTATCAGAGAACTGGGGTTATTAAAGAACTGGGGTTATTAGAACTGGGGTTATCAGAGAACTGGGGTTATTAGAACTGGGGTTATCAGAGAACTGGGGTTTATTAAAGAACTGGGGTTATCAGAGAACTGGGGTTATTAAAGAACTGGAGTTATCAGAGAACTGGGGTTATCAGAGAACTGGGGTTTATTAAAGAACTGGGGTTATTAAAGAACTGGAGCTATCAGAGAACTGGGGTTATTAGAACTGGGGTTATCAGAGAACTGGGGTTTATTAAAGAACTGGAGTTATCAGAGAACTGGGGTTATTAAAGAACTGGAGTTATCAGAGAACTGGAGCTATCAGAGAACTGGGGTAATTAGAACTGGGGTTATCAGAGAACTGGGGTTATCAGAGAACTGGGGTTATCAGAGAACTGGGGTTATTAAAGAACTGGAGCTATCAGAGAACTGGGGTTATTAGAACTGGGGTTATCAGAGAACTGGGGTTATTAAAACTGAAGTTTTACTTTCTTATTTCAAGCAAGATGACTTAGAAAAAACTTGGTCCGATCAGAAGGCGAAGTTAAAGTGAGTTAAACCCATACTTGATATTTAGCTTGTATAGTGAAGTCTATGGGAGAAATGAGTGGGAACTTTCCTTCCAAAGAGATGGACGTCAGAGAAGGTGCTTTGATAAAGAACTTTAGCCGATGCTTTTGCCAAATTAACATAGTGTAGCGTGTTTTCATTTTGAGAAAGAGTTCCCGCCGTGTTCACAGACTCCAACACATCACAGATGGAGACCTCGTGGATCGCACAATGGCCGTCAGCTCCATTGCCAATAAAAGAGTCTCGGCGCCTCTTTCTCCAGGAGTCCTTGAACTGCTCACAGCCTCGTCCCGTATACAGACGCATACAGGTGAGTTCACGGACCCTGGGACACAGCGGCTCCATGCAAACGCACAGGGGACAGTTGTGTGAGAACAACTCGGAGACAGAGTCGTCCCTGTGGCGACACAGACGAGGATACTTCACGCTCATGCTCTTCAGGTTGGGGCTTCGAGACACGAGGACTCGGGCTAGCTTAGCTTTGGCTAAAATAACCAACATTATTAAACAGTGTAGCTGAAGTAAGACTCTACTGTCTGAAGGGGCTAATGCTAATCATTGGTTTTACATTACTCTTAATGAGATTCTGGCCAGACAAGCGCGATATCTACTGCTCTAACGCTAATAATAACAACCGCTAACTTTAAACCGCTAATATTGACAACAGCTAACTTTAAATGGCTAATATTAACAACCGCTAACTTTAAATGGCTAATATTAACAACCGCGAAATTTAAATGGCTAATAATAACAACCGCTAACTTTAAATGGCTAATATTAACAACAGCTAACTTGGGATTTAAAGTGCTAATGTTAACAACAGCTAACTTTAAACTGCTAATACTAACAACAGCTAACTTTGGGCTTAAACCAGTAATATTAACAACCGCTAACTTTAAACTGCTAATACTAACAACCGCTAACTTTAAATTGCTAATACTAACAACAGCTAACTTTGGGCTTAAACCACTAATATTAACAACCGCTAATTTTAAACTACTAATACTAACAACCTCTAACTTTAAATTGCTAATACTAACAACCGCTAACTTTAAACTGCTAATACTAACAACAGCTAACTTTTGGCTTGAACAGCTAATATTATCAACAGCTAACTCTAAATTTAATTCTAGTCTGATTTAGCATGTAAAGCTTCCCCCAGATGCCCTTCCTGACCTGTAGTTCTAGCTAACGATGCTCAGAGCTGGATTCTGGACCTAAGCCTCCAACCAGTGTCCGTGAAGAGCATGAGAGCCAAGTATCAGTTAAACCGGGCTCACTGCGGCCCGGCTTAACGGGGAAACACACAGAGTCAGGGCCGAACCAACCTGGACGATCGAGATCCGCCGCGGAATCACAAACGGCAGCGTGAGCCGACGGGAAGTACGTTCGGACAAAGGCTGGAATGTCTTTACAAAACTTTACAATAACCGCGTTAGAGAAAACACATTTACAGAACTTTAAACGAATGGTGGCCGTCGGTTACCGTTAGTTACCGTTAGTTGCCGTTAGTTACCGTTGGTTACCGTTTTAACCTTTCTGGGCACTTTCTGCAGCCACTTTTTGCTTGGTGGCTATTGTGTTAAAACAATATCATACAAATACAAAATGTTACTATTTACAGAACTGACATTTTAGGATGTTTGTTTGAATCTTTAACAAATCTTTCGGAATATACGTTTTTAAAGTTATTTGTCTCCAAAATAAAAGTTAGCTCCTGGTTCAGCGAATTTAAAGGTGAAATGTACAATTAAAATGCTTAGTTATCATAATCAAGCATCATATTAACAAAAGCTAACTTTTGGCTTAAAGCGCTAATGTGTTAACAACAGCTAACTTTAAAGCGCTAACGCTAACAACAGCTAACTTTAAAACGCTAATGTTAACAACAGCTAACTTTAAACCACTAACGCTAACAACAGCTAACTTTAAACCACTAATGCTAACAACAGCTAACTTTAAACCACTAACGCTAACAACAGCTAACTTTCAACCGCTAACGTTAACAACAGCTAACTTTAAAACGCTAACAGCTAACTTTTAACCGCTAACGTTCACGACAGCTAATAGCTAACAGTTAGTTGTTAGCTTTAAAACGCTAACAGCTAACTTTAAACCACTAATGTTAACAACAGCTAACTTTAAACCGCTAATGTTAACAACAGCTAGCTTTAAACCACTAACGCTAACAACAGCTAATTTTAAAACGCTAACAACAGCTAACTTTCAACAGCTAACGTTAACAACAGCTAACTTTAAAGCGCTAACGTTAATAACAGCTAACTTTAAACCGCTAATGTTAACAACAGCTAACTTTAAACCACTAACGCTAACAACAGCTAACTTTAAACCGCTAATGTTAACAACAGCTAACTTTAAACCACTAACGCTAACAACAGCTAACTTTAAACCACTAACGCTAACAACAGCTAACTTTAAACCACTAACGCTAACAACAGCTAACTTTAAACCACTAACGCTAACAACAGCTAACTTTAAACCGCTAATGTTAACAACAGCTAACTTTAAACCACTAACGCTAACAACAGCTAACTTTAAACCACTAACGCTAACAACAGCTAACTTTAAACCACTAACGCTAACAACAGCTAACTTTAAACCACTAACGCTAACAACAGCTAACTTTAAACCGCTAATGTTAACAACAGCTAACTTTAAACCACTAACGCTAACAACAGCTAACTTTAAACCACTAACGCTAACAACAGCTAACTTATCTAATTTTTCTCCCCATTTTTTCCTCAAATTTTAATTATTTTTTCCACGTTTTGACACTGGAGAAAAACTCGAATTTTACATTAGCAAATCCGTCAAACAGTAAATAACATATTATCTTGTCGACGATATTGCCCACTTCTAATTATTTCTCTAGTTTTTTCCACTTTTTGTACCCATTTTCCCATTTATTAGAAACAAAAAAAATCGAAATTATTTCCCCATTATTTTTAAATTATTTCCCCCATTTAAAAAACTAAAAATTTTGGTAACAATTTTTTTTCTTTTTGGTTTTTTTCTCCATCTTGACACTGGAGGTCATTATTCTCCAAACATTCATTTCGAAATGTTGCCGACTTCCAATACAGACGTTAATATTTTGGATTTAACGGTTAATTGTATTTAACATTATGACTCTTTATGATTTGTAAATAAGGAACTGAGAAGCAAAGAACAAAAAGGCGACACAGAGAATCGTTCACTTTTATTTCAGTTTTTATGACACTCCCGTTACATTTTTAACTCGGAGAAAAAATCAAAGAGTCAGAGACAGAAACAGAAACAGAGAGTGGAGGAGGGAGAGGGGGCGTGTCTTACCGTCGTCCTGGGAACGAGCCAATGAGATCATCAGCAGAGCCAGCAGCCCCGCCCATAAAAGCCGCATCTTCAGCCAATCACGGGCCGCCGCGTCCACCACCTGAGCCAATCAGAGAGCGGTCCTTAGAACAAGCCAATCAGAGGAGAGCGCCGGTTTAAATCAGCCAATCAGAGGAGAGAGGTCATTAGAACAAGCCAATCAGAGGAGAGCACCAGTTTAAATCAGCCAACCGGAGAACAAAGTACACATACGGCTGATTGGAGGGAGGGGAGAGAGTTCAGTCGCTCTGAAAATCCACAACAGAACTGGCTCATGTTAAAGGTGAGTTTTGGAATAACTAATTTATGAAGTGATGATTAAGCAAAAAAAAGCACAATACTGGAAACTATTTAAAAATCTAGAGTGAGAAGTTTCCCTTCTGAAAGCAGCTCCTTTTAAACTCATGATTTCAGCTCTCAAACTGCCCTCAGCACCGGGCGCCTGCGTCTGTGACTCAGCTCCATAAAAGTGAAGTCATTGTTAAACACTCAAAGATGCGCAGCAGCTGTGAGAGCCTGAGGGAGACAATCCACTGGAGAAACCCCCCCCCCACACGTTTAACCCGAGCTTCTCCAGCGTGGCCTGAAGGAAAGATCTGCTCTTACATCAGAGCTTCTGGACTCAGATATCGTCTAAAACACGGCAACGTCAGACGGTTTTCAGAAACATGACTGTGTGAATAAGAGTCAGAGACCAGTTAGAGTCAGTCCAACAGTGTCAGGGTTTTAAAAAGGGAACTTTTATTCAATATTTTCCTCCTGAAGCAGCAGAAACACTAACTGTGTCCAAGGCCGGATTTATGAGGGGCTGACGGGGGCCCAGCCCAGGGGCCCCAGGGCTCAGTGCGGGCTGTAAACTAGATCCCTCTCTCTCTGCAGACGCCCTCACATTTATCAGATGATTGTTTACCTGAGAATAAACCAGGACTAAACCAGGTCTAAACCAGGTCTAAACCAGGTCTGAGCCATTTTCATTGAGTTGACACTTGGAATAAACATGTACCTATTGGTTTGTTAAAATGCACCCCCACCCCCAGTCTGGCAGTAGCAAAGGTTCTCCCGCGAGGGCCACGGAGCTCAACCTGGGGTCAGAATGTTAAGCTGCCTTTTTCACAAACTAGTCATTTTTTTAGTTTTATGTTTAAGAAGTTACTTTGGCAGCTCAAACAAAAATAAATCAATGATCCTTTAATTGCAGAGACAGACAGACAGACAGACAGTACATGTACAGATGTTGTTAAGGCGCTATATAAATAAATATTGATTGATTATGGGGGGCCCTGAAAAAACTTTAGCCCTGGGGCCCGTTTAACTTCAATCCGGCCCTGCCTGTGTCTGTTATAAGTGAGGATTAAACAACTCGGAGCCGCGTTAGCCGGTTCTAACGCCCGACACAGTGTTGTTCCTCCTGCATTATAACGTCTAACGCGGCTCCTCGTTGTTTAATCCGCTTATACCAGGGTCCCACAAACCTAACATTTATAATACATGTGTTTCTCATTGACTAAAGTCACTAAATCTGCCAGACTACGGGACTATTTTGTGTGGGTTATTAGCCGGGCACTGAAGGCTGGTCTCAGAGCGAGTCATTCTCCGCAGCTATTACGAGGATCTCAGTCAGGCTCAACGACACAACATCAGCACAGAATCACAACACAACAGGACTAACCCGGAAACACTTTTCCCTGGAAGGAAACACCGATATGCGGCACTCGTGGGCACCAGTTATTTACCTTTTACAAGGTTTAACCTGAAGCTAAAGCTAGCTAGCTCAACCAGCTCAACTGTTTATGGAAACAGCTGCGGTGGAGTCGCTCACACCTGGGCCCAACTCAAACTTTTATGTTTGACTTTACTAATCCAGACAAAGATGCTTCAATGCAGGATCATTTTATGTACGTCTGAAAATGATGAATAGCCTTAACCGTTTCCAATAGAAATGTAAAGCTCATATGTTATTAACAGTAGCTAACCTAGCTGCTCACTCTCCTCTACAAACATTTAGCAAACACTAAATCCATCTCATACGTTCCTGTCAGTCACTAATTACGCCTTTATCTGACTCAGCTGTGTCAGGCGTTGCTATGGCGACGCCACAGCGGAGTGACATCCCAGTGATTTAACTACCGGACTACGTGTGCGGTTACACCAAAATAATGCACCAGCCAATCAGAGTCCAGTATTCACCCAGACCATGGTGTAATGAACGTTATTGGGTTAAATCTACGACTTATTCAACCAAACCTGTGGAAAATACGACATTTATACGATATCGTCATCAGAGTCATGTCGTTCTTTCCTTCAGGGACAGTGTTGAGGTTCGCCCCCCCCAGACTAAAATATAGCATTTTCCACAAGTTTTTGTTGAACAAGCCGTAGATTTACCAATATACTACCAATAATCATTCATCGTATCAGACTCTGTGCTTCTGTGCAGCTTCAGATGGAAAACACTGAATAAAGGTTCCCCACAGGTCCCCGACCCCCCTGTTGAGAACCCCAGGGTTACATTAAATACTGACAGTGTTTCTCACACTTTAGTATCTCAGCTCCTGTTTCACAATAAAACTTCTGAAAACCACCTGGGGGCGACAAGACTAAACCAGGAATAAACTTGGTCTAAACCAGGTCTAAATCAGGACTAAACCAGGTCTAAACTAGGTCTAAAGCAGGACTAAACTAGGTCTAAAGCAGGACTAAACCAGGTCTAAATCAGGACTAAACCAGGTCTAAAGCAGGACTAAACCAGGTCTAAACTTGGTCTAAATCAAGACTAAACCAGGTCTAAACAGGACTAAACCAGGTCTAAACTTGGTCTAAATCAAGACTAAACCAGGTCTAAATCAGGACTAAACCAGGACTAAACCAGGACTAAACTTGGTCTAAATCAGGACTAAACTAGGTCTAAAGCAGGACTAAACTAGGTCTAAACTTGGTCTAACCTTGGTCTAAATCAGGACTAAACCAGGTCTAAAGCAGGACTAAACCAGGTCTAAACCAGGACTAAACCAGGTCTAAAGCAGGACTAAACTAGGTCTAAAGCAGGACTAAACCAGGTCTAAAGCAGGACTAAACCAGGTCTAAACCAGGTCTAAACCAGGTCTAAAGCAGGACTAAACTAGGTCTAAAGCAGGACTAAACCAGGTCTAAACCAGGTCTAAACCAGGTCTAAAGCAGGACTAAACCAGGTCTAAACCAGGTCTAAACCAGGTCTAAAGCAGGACTAAACTAGGTCTAAAGCAGGACTAAACCAGGTCTAAAGCAGGACTAAACCAGGACTAAACCAGGTCTAAACCAGGTCTAAACCAGGTCTAAAGCAGGACTAAACCAGGTCTAAAGCAGGACTAAACCAGGACTAAATCAGGACTAAACCAGGTCTAAAGCAGGACTAAACCAGGTCTAAACTAGGTCTAAAGCAGGACTAAACCAGGTCTAAAGCAGGACTAAACCAGGTCTAAAGCAGGACTAAACCAGGTCTAAACTAGGTCTAAAGCAGGACTAAACCAGGTCTAAACCAGGTCTAAAGCAGGACTAAACCAGGTCTAAAGCAGGACTAAACCAGGTCTAAACTAGGTCTAAAGCAGGACTAAACCAGGTCTAAATCAGGAGTAAACCAGGTCTAAAGCAGGACTAAACCAGGTCTAAAGCAGGACTAAACCAGGTCTAAACTAGGTCTAAAGCAGGACTAAACCAGGTCTAAAGCAGGACTAAACCAGGACTAAACCAGGTCTAAACCAGGACTAAACCAGGTCTAAATCAGGACTAAACCAGGTCTAAATCAGGACTAAACCAGGACTAAACTTGGTCTAAATCAGGACTAAACCAGGTCTAAACTAGGTCTAAACCAGGACTAAACCAGGTCTAAACTTGGTCTAAATCAGGAATAAACCAGGTCTAAACTTGGTCTAACCTTGGTCTAAATCAGGACTAAACCAGGACTAAACTAGGTCTAAAGCAGGACTAAACCAGGTCTAAACTTGGTCTAACCTTGGTCTAAATCAGGACTAAACCAGGACTAAACTAGGTCTAAAGCAGGACTAAACCAGGTCTAAACTAGGTCTAACCTTGGTCTAAATCAGGACTAAACCAGGACTAAACCAGGTCTAAAGCAGGACTAAACCAGGTCTAAACCAGGTCTAAACCAGGTCTAAAGCAGGACTAAACTAGGTCTAAAGCAGGACTAAACCAGGTCTAAACCAGGTCTAAACCAGGTCTAAAGCAGGACTAAACCAGGTCTAAACCAGGTCTAAACCAGGTCTAAAGCAGGACTAAACTAGGTCTAAAGCAGGACTAAACCAGGTCTAAAGCAGGACTAAACCAGGTCTAAACCAGGTCTAAACCAGGTCTAAAGCAGGACTAAACCAGGTCTAAACCAGGTCTAAACCAGGTCTAAAGCAGGACTAAACCAGGTCTAAACCAGGTCTAAACCAGGTCTAAAGCAGGACTAAACCAGGTCTAAACCAGGTCTAAACTAGGTCTAAAGCAGGACTAAACCAGGTCTAAAGCAGGACTAAACCAGGTCTAAATCAGGACTAAACCAGGTCTAAAGCAGGACTAAACCAGGTCTAAACTAGGTCTAAAGCAGGACTAAACCAGGACTAAAGCAGGACTAAACCAGGTCTAAATCAGGACTAAACCAGGTCTAAAGCAGGACTAAACCAGGTCTAAAGCAGGACTAAACCAGGTCTAAACTAGGTCTAAAGCAGGACTAAACCAGGTCTAAAGCAGGACTAAACCAGGACTAAACCAGGTCTAAACCAGGACTAAACCAGGTCTAAATCAGGACTAAACCAGGTCTAAATCAGGACTAAACCAGGACTAAACTTGGTCTAAATCAGGACTAAACCAGGTCTAAACTAGGTCTAAACCAGGACTAAACCAGGTCTAAACTTGGTCTAAATCAGGAATAAACCAGGTCTAAACTTGGTCTAACCTTGGTCTAAATCAGGACTAAACCAGGACTAAACTAGGTCTAAAGCAGGACTAAACTAGGTCTAAACCAGGACTAAACCAGGTCTAAACTTGGTCTGACCTTGGTCTAAATCAGGACTAGACCAGGTCTAAACTAGGACTAAAGCAGGACTAAACTAGGTCTAAAGCAGGACTAAACCAGGTCTAAACTAGGTCTAACCTTGGTCTAAATCAGGACTAAACCAGGACTAAACCAGGTCTAAAGCAGGACTAAACTAGGTCTAAAGCAGGACTAAACTAGGTCTAAAGCAGGACTAAACCAGGTCTAAAGCTTGGGGCGACAGGGTCTGAGCTGGAGGGCCTGGCTTTAGGCTGTAAAACCTTAGATTTGGGTAAAGCCGAACTGGAGAAAATGCGAAATCGTCTTTTTCTGCAGCGACTGGAAAATCTGACCAGTTTCATGAACAAACACGTAAAAACCTCTGAGCCCCAAACTGGACCGAGCAGTTTCTCCTGGAAAAGCTGAAAAAACGAGACGAAAAAGCGACAAATGAGCGGAGATGAAAACGCGAGGTCTTAGCTTTCAAATCAGCTGCTCCACTGTTGCTCTGAAAAAGATCTTCATTAACCTCTTAACTCCCGCCTGAACCGAGCACATTTCCTCCAGTTTGGCTTTACCCCAATGCAAAAGCTTCTGGAAAAAGGCGTGAAAAAAGCAACAAAACTGAGACGAAAACAAGGATGAAAATGTGAAAAAAAATGTACAAAAAATGTTCCAAAAAATGTCAAAAATGGACAAAAATTTGACAAAAACGTGAGAAAAATTTGACGACAAATTGAGTAAAAAATGTACAAAAAAGTGATAAGAATTTGACAAAAAATGTGAATAATTTGACAAAAAAATGTGCAAAAAAAATCGAAAAATTTGACGAAAAATTTAGAAAAAAATGATGAAAAAGTGACAAAAATGTACAAAAAATGTTTTAAAAAAAATGTACAAAAAATGTTTAAAAAAAAAAGAAAAAAAAATTGACAAACAAGTGAGAAAAATTTGACGAAAAATTGAGAAAAAATGTATTAAAAAAAGTTCCAAAAAGAGACAAAAATGGACAAAAAAATGCAAATAATTTCCCGAAAAAGTGACAAAGAAGTCGCGAAAATTTGACAAAAATGAGACGACTGCCCAACAAAAAAAGTGATGAAAAAAAATCTGACGACGTGAGGAAAAAGATCAATTTAGTTGTGTAGGTCTTGGCTTTCAAATGAGGATTTGGGTAAAGCTGAACTGGAGAAAAAGCTCTCAGTTCAGGTGGGAGTTAAGAGGTTAAACAGAAGAAACTCACTTTGAGCTTCACTCAAACCAGGAGGATTTTGAAGTATATTTCTGAAGTTTCCACCTGCAGCAGAACCAGACCCAGACCCGGACCCGGACCCGGACCCAGACCCAGACCCAGACCAGGACCCAGACCCGGACCCAGAGTGAAAAGTCTCTGATAGAGAGAGAAGAGGAGGAGAAGGAGCCGCACTGACCTGAGAGCCTGAGAGTGAGTCCGAGGAGGAGCAGGGACCAAATGGAGCAGCACCAGGAGCCCCGACCCGGTGTAGACCCCAGGCCCCGCCCACAGGAGCTCAAGCCCCGCCCACAGGAGCACAGGCCCCGCCCACACAGGCTGATCCTGAAACGCTGACGGAGCCAGGTCTGAACGTCTGCTTTCACTTGGATCATGAAGTAACGTCTGACAAGGACACATGTTTCCTCCAGGCCGGCTTTACCCAAACCTGAAAACCACAAGGACACATGCTGACTCCAGGCCGGCTTTACCCAAACCTGAAAACCACAAGGACACATGTTTCCTCCAGGCCGGCTTTACCCAAATCTGAAAACCACAAGGACACATGTTTACTCCAGGCCGGCTTTACCCAAATCTGAAAACCACAAGGACACATGTTTACTCCAGAGGGAAAAAATATATACACCCAAACTACTTTTATTTTATTTAATCATCTACTCACCAAGGGGCCCCAGGAGAGAATGTGGGCAGGGGGCCCTCTGGTGGCCGCTCGGTGTAACAGGACGTCATGTGGGCAGCTGGTCACCTGACAACTCCCATCATCCTCAGAGCAGGTCTAAACCAGGACTAAACCAGGACTAAACCAGGACTAAACCAGGTCTAAACCAGGTCTAAACCAGGACTAAACCAGGACTAAACCAGGACTAAACCAGGTCTAAACCAGGGCTAAACCAGGACTAAACCAGGACTAAACCAGGACTAAACCAGGACTAAACCAGGTCTAAACCAGGACTAAACCAGGACTAAACCAGGTCTAAACCAGGACTAAACCAGGACTAAACCAGGACTAAACCAGGTCTAAACCAGGACTAAACCGGGACTAAACCAGGACTAAACCGGGACTAAACCAGGACTAAACCGGGTCTAAACCGGGACTAAACCGGGACTAAACCGGGACTAAACCGGGACTAAACCAGGACTAAACCAGGACTAAACCAGGACTAAACCAGGACTAAACCAGGACTAAACCAGGACTAAACCAGGTCTAAACCAGGACTAAACCAGGACTAAACCAGGACTAAACCAGGTCTAAACCAGGTCTAAACCAGGACTAAACCAGGACTAAACCAGGACTAAACCAGGACTAAAGCAGGACTAAACCAGGTCTAAACCAGGACTAAACCAGGACTAAACCAGGACTAAAGCAGGACTAAACCAGGACTAAACCAGGACTAAACCAGGTCTAAACCAGGACTAAACCAGGACTAAACCAGGTCTAAACCAGGTCTAAACCAGGACTAAACCAGGACTAAACCAGGTCTAAACCAGGTCTAAACCAGGACTAAACCAGGACTAAACCAGGTCTAAACCAGGTCTAAACCAGGACTAAACCAGGACTAAACCAGGTCTAAACCAGGTCTAAACCAGGACTAAACCAGGACTAAACCAGGACTAAACCAGGGCTAAACCAGGACTAAACCAGGACTAAACCAGGACTAAACCAGGTCTAAACCAGGACTAAACCAGGACTAAACCAGGTCTAAACCAGGTCTAAACCAGGACTAAACCAGGACTAAACCAGGGCTAAACCAGGACTAAACCAGGACTAAACCAGGACTAAACCAGGACTAAACCAGGACTAAACCAGGTCTAAACCAGGACTAAACCAGGACTAAACCAGGACTAAACCAGGACTAAACCAGGACTAAACCAGGACTAAACCAGGTCTAAACCAGGACTAAACCAGGACTAAACCAGGACTAAACCAGGTCTAAACCAGGTCTAAACCAGGACTAAACCAGGACTAAACCAGGACTAAACCAGGACTAAAGCAGGACTAAACCAGGTCTAAACCAGGACTAAACCAGGACTAAACCAGGGCTAAACCAGGACTAAACCAGGACTAAACCAGGACTAAAGCAGGACTAAACCAGGACTAAACCAGGACTAAACCAGGACTAAACCAGGACTAAACCAGGACTAAACCAGGACTAAACCAGGACTAAACCAGGTCTAAACCAGGTCTAAACCAGGACTAAACCAGGACTAAACCAGGTCTAAACCAGGACTAAACCAGGTCTAAACCAGGACTAAACCAGGACTAAACCAGGACTAAACCAGGACTAAACCAGGACTAAACCAGGACTAAACCAGGACTAAACCAGGTCTAAACCAGGACTAAACCAGGACTAAACCAGGTCTAAACCAGGTCTAAACCAGGACTAAACTAGGACTAAACCAGGACTAAACCAGGACTAAACCACGACTAAACCAGGTCTAAACCGGGTCTAAACCGGGTCTAAAGCAGGACTAAACCAGGACTAAACCAGGACTAAACCTGGTCTAAACCAGGTCTAAACCAGGACTAAACCAGGACTAAACCTGGTCTAAACCAGGTCTAAACCAGGACTAAACCAGGACTAAACCAGGTCTAAACCAGGACTAAACCAGGTCTAAACCAGGACTAAACCAGGACTAAACCAGGACTAAACCAGGACTAAACCAGGACTAAACCAGGACTAAACCAGGACTAAACCAGGTCTAAACCGGGTCTAAACCGGGTCTAAAGCAGGTCTAAACCAGGTCTAAACCAGGACTAAACCAGGACTAAACCAGGTCTAAACCAGGACTAAACCAGGACTAGACCAGGACTAAACCAGGACTAAACCAGGTCTAAACCAGGTCTAAACCAGGACTAAACTAGGACTAAACCAGGACTAAACCAGGACTAAACCAGGACTAAACCAGGACTAAACCAGGTCTAAACCAGGACTAAACCAGGACTAAACCAGGACTAAACCAGGTCTAAACCAGGTCTAAACCAGGACTAAACCAGGACTAAACCAGGACTAAACCAGGACTAAAGCAGGACTAAACCAGGTCTAAACCAGGACTAAACCAGGACTAAACCAGGGCTAAACCAGGACTAAACCAGGACTAAACCAGGACTAAACCAGGACTAAAGCAGGACTAAACCAGGACTAAACCAGGTCTAAACCAGGACTAAACCAGGACTAAAGCAGGACTAAACCAGGTCTAAACCAGGACTAAAGCAGGACTAAACCAGGACTAAACCAGGACTAAACCAGGACTAAACCAGGTCTAAACCAGGACTAAACCAGGACTAAACCAGGTCTAAACCAGGTCTAAACCAGGACTAAACCAGGTCTAAACCAGGACTAAACCAGGACTAAACCAGGACTAAACCAGGACTAAACCAGGACTAAACCAGGACTAAACCAGGACTAAACCAGGTCTAAACCAGGACTAAACCAGGACTAAACCAGGTCTAAACCAGGTCTAAACCAGGACTAAACCAGGACTAAACCAGGTCTAAACCAGGACTAAACCAGGACTAAACCAGGACTAAACCAGGTCTAAACCAGGACTAAACCAGGACTAAACCAGGTCTAAACCAGGTCTAAACCAGGACTAAACCAGGACTAAACCAGGTCTAAACCAGGACTAAACCAGGTCTAAACCAGGACTAAACCAGGACTAAACCAGGACTAAACCAGGACTAAACCAGGACTAAACCAGGACTAAACCAGGACTAAACCAGGTCTAAACCAGGACTAAACCAGGACTAAACCAGGTCTAAACCAGGTCTAAACCAGGACTAAACCAGGACTAAACCAGGTCTAAACCAGGTCTCAACCAGGACTAAACTAGGACTAAACCAGGACTAAACCAGGACTAAACCACGACTAAACCAGGTCTAAACCAGGTCTAAACCGGGTCTAAAGCAGGTCTAAACCAGGTCTAAACCAGGACTAAACCAGGACTAAACCTGGTCTAAACCAGGTCTAAACCAGGTCTAAACCAGGACTAAACCAGGTCTGAGTCGGGCTCTCTCTGACGTGGCTCTGGGGGAAAAGATGAGCTCAGATTTTTACAGGAATTTGGACCAAAGTCAGGAAACAGTTTGTTTTAGTGAATCAACAGGAAAAAATCCCCCAGACCGACCTCACCGAGAGCCGGTACTAAAGCCGGACTAAACCCGGACTAAACCCGGACTAAACCCGGACTAAAGCCGGACTAAACCCGGACTAAACCCGGACTAAACCCAGACTAAACCCAGACTAAACCCAGACCAAAGCAGGACAAGTCTGAGTCACATTTTTGTCATTTTTATCACTTTTCCGTCACATTTTGTATCAGATTTTTGTCGCTCTTTTGTTTTTCTTCTTCTTCTCGTTTTTTGTTTTGATTTTTAGATTTGGGTAAAGCCGAGCTGGAGAAAGGCAGGGTCAGAGGTTACGGAACAGGAGCTGCAGTATCTCCAGCCCCGGTCTGTCAGTGATGGTATTATGCTGTATGGCAAAGGCGCCCCCTGGTGGTGAAAAGGCGCTACAGCCACACTGGTGAATCAGCAGAAGAACTCTTTTCTCCGGTCTCTTCATCTCTGACCTGTTCGGCTTTACCCAAATCTAAAAGCTTCTTTGAAAAACAGCGACAAAAACTAAGACACGAAAACACGACAAAAATGTGACAAAAAAGCAAAAAAAAGAGGAACAGAAAGTGTGATGAAACAATGAAAAAAATGCAGTCGTACCTTTGGTTTGTAGTAGTAGTTGTAGTACCTTTGGTTTGTAGTAGTAGTTGTAGTACCTTTGGTCTGTAGTAGTAGTTGTAGTACCTTTGGTCTGTAGTAGTAGTTGTAGTACCTTTGGTCTGTAGTAGTAGTTGTAGTACCTTTGGTCTGTAGTAGTAGTTGTAGTACCTTTGGTTTGCAGTAGTAGTTGTAGTACCTTTGGTCTGTAGTAGTAGTTGTAGTACCTTTGGTCTGTAGTAGTAGTTGTAGTACCTTTGGTCTGTAGTAGTAGTTGTAGTACCTTTGGTCTGTAGTAGTAGTTGTAGTACCTTTGGTCTGTAGTAGTAGTTGTAGTACCTTTGGTCTGTAGTAGTAGTTGTAGTACCTTTGGTCTGTAGTAGTAGTTGTAGTACCTTTGGTCTGTAGTAGTAGTTGTAGTACCTTTGGTCTGTAGTAGTAGTTGTAGTACAAGTACAGTTCTTTAGTTTCAGGTAAAGTGTGTGTTTGGTGGTCACTGCTGCCCCTGGAGGCCGTTAGTGTCACTGCAGGTGTAACTGAAAGAACATCCATGAATAAAAGCAGTGATTAATTAAAAAGCATCAGAGTTTCCCACTAACACATGAGTTTGTACTAAAATAATCTGTGTTTATTAATATATAATATAGTAATTATTTATAGCTTAAAACCAGGGCCGGACCGGGACTGAAACACGGCCCTGGACTCTGGACCGGCCAGGCCCAAACTTCCACAAATACATATTTAACTCTAAACCGAGTGCATTTTCTCCAGTTCGGCTTTACCCAAATCCAAAAGCTTCTTGACTGAACAGCAACAGTGTAATGCCTGATTTGAAAGCTAAGACTTACAAGAGCGACTGAAACTTTTTGTCACTTTGTCGCCACATTTTTGTCATGTTTTTGTTGTGTATTCGTTGTGTTTTCATCACTTTTGTGTCATATTTTTGTGGGTTTTTGTTGCTTTCCTGGCACATTTTTGTTCCGTTTTCATCCTCATTTTTCGTCGCTATTTTGATTCTTTTCTTTTAAGCTCTTAGATTTAGGTAAAGCTCGGTTAAGGCGGGGGACAAGAGGAGAAAATGGAAAGGCCAGACCCGTGGCCCTTCTGTGCTCTTCCAGAATGGACATATGGCCCGTCCGCCCCTGATTAAAACGCACCAGAATGCAGGAAAACGGATCTAAATTTAATAACACCACAGTCCCCTTGAAATCTGTCGGAAACACTGAGCATAGTTGACATTTTATTTCTAACTTTAATACAACAGAGGTGACGTTACCTCTGACACACCCCTGCTCTAAACATCACTGATGACGCACTCACGCTCCGAGCCTGGACTTTCAAACACGGTTTTTCCATTTCAGATCAAATAATCTACATTTAGGCCATTTAGACCGAGTTTGTTTTGTAATATAAAACGAAATATCAGACGTAATTTCAACACGACTCAGCCTTTAGCCTCATTATCTCAGTCAAGACTTGTCCGAACAACAGGAAATAAAAACCCTGTGTCCGGATTATGATGAGTAGTTAATACTCACCGTCTTTAAGCTTCAGCTCATAAAGAATCGTGATAAACTTTCTCTTCAGACACAAACAAGGTGTTAGTTTGTGAAGCGGTGACGTCACAGATGTGCCAGAAGCCACAAAAAACTCTTTAAAAACCAGAGTAATGTTTGTGAAACTGCACAGAGAGTTACTGCACAGACTGATTTATCAGAACATGAGCCAAACATGAACCTACTGCTGTAAAAGTCAGATTTACCAAAATCACCACATCCGGGTTAGCGGAGATAAATGCTAACGCAGCTACGCTAACCCCGGAAGTGCCGACTTTAGTAAATAATACTTTTTTAGCAGCAGCTGCGGCGTTTTTGGCTCATGAGTCTGAGACATAAGTCGGTTCAGTCACTCCACGCCGAGTTTCACAAATATTGATGTTTTTTTAAAGATTTTTTTAACGGTTTTTTTCTCGCATATTTGCCGCTCTGCTCGGACACGGAAGCGGAAGTCGTGACGAAACCAGGAACAATTATTATTATTATTATTAATTATCTGTGGCTTATCATCAGTATTGGATAAACACTGAGTCTCAATGACAAAGTAATCAAATAAAAACATGTGTAAATACCTTCATGAGCAGGTTCAGTGGAGGAGGTGGAGGAGCCGTAATGGCCGCCGTGACAGTGGAGCTCAGTCGTTTTGACCCAAACCTGCTGAGAGCGGGAAAATATCACATTTACTGTTTAACATTGACCCAGCAGATGGTTTGTAAAAGTAAAATGTGTACTTATTTACTTATATATAAATATTTCTGTAATAAAAGTCCCCGTCCCTCATTGTCCTGACCCCGTCCTGACCCCGTCCTGACCAAAGCTCAGATCTGGACCTAGAGCTTGGTTTCTTCTTGGTTTCTTGACACTAGTGAGTTTTTTTTTTTTTTGAGTGACAGCAGTAAATAAACAAGACAAAGTGAATTCCTTTAAAACGTTTATTTGTAAAAGTCACAGCAGCAGAAAACGTTCCTGACACTGATGAATGAAAAGGCACAAAACGACAAAACCGTCAGAATAAACATCGTAAAGTTAAAACCGTAGACGAGAGATGGATGATTCATCTGTGAAATGAACATGGCCGACACAGTCTATGAACCGAGCACATTTTATACAGTT
Source organism: Gobius niger (assembly GCF_951799975.1). Lineage (NCBI taxonomy): Eukaryota > Metazoa > Chordata > Actinopteri > Gobiiformes > Gobiidae > Gobius > Gobius niger. Next base: position 30,630,006 of record NC_136866.1, read on the forward strand.
TGGCTTTACCCAAATCCAAAATGGCAAATGACCTGTCAAAACAAGACAAATATGACACAAAAACGAGGATGAAAAAGCCACAAAAACGCACAACGGGTAAAAAATGTGACACAGTGGGTCACATGGTCAGAGCAGTTTAAAAACTCCCTGGAGCCAGGACGCCTTAGCAACTTTTTATATCCAAAGGTCAAAGTGTATCAGAGCTCGTATAGAGATCATATAACAGAGGCTGGATGTCTTAAGGCGGAGTCACCTGAACCGCGGACGGCGCCCTCTATTGGCCAGAGCGCGGACGAGACATCGAGCCTTTATTATAGATCTATGGACTGGAGAGCGTACGGCCGATATGTCATCATCATCTGAAGACTTTATACTTTCTGACATCACACTTCCTATGCCTGACCTCTGACCCCTGACCTCTGACCTCTGACCCCTGACCCCTGACCAGGGAGGACGGCATGTACCAGGTGAAGCAGGTCCAAAGCTACAGAAGAACCCTGTTTACCAAGTGTAGGGATGGGGACCGTTCGTTGTTTTTCGATACCAAGTACTTTAACGATACCTGCTTTTCGGTTCCGGTGCCTTAACGGTACTTTTTTAGATCCCAATGTTTTTTTTATTCAATAAAAATAACATGTATTAAAAGTATCATTCAGGAAAAAGACCGAAAACAGCACAGAAGCTCCACAGGAGCAGCAGCGTCGCCTGTAATTTCTGTTTTGAGCAGATTTTCCACTTAAGCAGCGATAACAGAGAGAAAGGACATTATTCCCTCCTGAGCTGCAGAGTCAGAATCAACAGGACACAGGTTCTTTCAGATAAACTTTTCTAAACTCACTGCACTTTGACGAAGCCAAAGCTCCACACGTCAAAGATCCTCACGTGGTGTGAGCCTCACTCTGACACTGATCATTTACCAAAACTGGACCAACAAAGTCTAACACAGGGTGAGCGCTCACTTTTCTATATCATTTAACGGTGCCCATCCCTAACCAAGTGTCTTTGTGAGTCACCCTGGCCACCAGGGGGCGGTGTTACAGAAACGTCAAGTCCATGAGGACCAAAGAGAAGAGCTTTGTTTTCACCTGCAGCGACACACACAACAAAACAAAATAAATACAGTCAAAGCGTTTCAGACGGAAACGAAGTGGTTCAGCCCTGGTTTGTCTCAGCACGGCGTCTCTTTAGGGGCGTCGGCCTCAGCACGGCGTCTCTTTGGGGGCGTCGGCCTCAGCACGGCGTCTCCTTGGGGGCGTCGGCCTCAGCACGGCGTCTCCTTGGGGGCGTCGGCCTCAGCACGGCGTCTCCTTGGGGGCGTCGGCCTCAGCACGGCGTCTCCTTGGGGGCGTCGGCCTCAGCACGGCGTCTCTTTGGGACGCTTGACTTGCTTCCCTCGCTGCTCGGCGTTGTTGTCGGTTAGATCTTCGAAGGACCTCCTGGCCCCGCCTCCAAAGCGGAAGACCGCCCCCTCGCTGCGCTGTGATTGGTCGAGGTCGGGCAGCTCCTGGATCGTGGCCATGCGGCGCCCGTCCGGGGACACCAGGCCGCGCAGCTCGGCATTCTGGGGGAAAAACGGAGCGTCAGGCTCGGACCTCGGTCTGGACGGTGACGATGATGAAGGTGGACTCACCGCGGGGGGGTCGGGCGGGTCGGAGCAGGACACCGGGGGGGTGCTGGTCTGGGTCGGACCGAACGCCTGGAACCTGGTCGCCGTGGGAAACGAGGGCTTAAAGATCCGCACGGACGCCGACTCCAGACTGGACAGGAGCTCCGCGTTCTGCACAGAGACCGAGTTAGACCGAGTTAGACCGGGACTAGACCGGGACTAGACCGGGACGAGACCGGGACGAGACCGGGACGAGACCGGGACGAGACCGGGACTAAATCAGGACTCACGCTGGGGAAGAACATGGACTTCGTGTTCTGCTCGTACTGCTGGTCCAGTTTTCGATCCTGAAACACAAAGAAGGACATGAGTCGTGCTGTGAGCCGCCTGTGGGGGGCGCTGCAGGGGGCGAGACACTGACCACACAGTGCACCAGGACGCTGAGCGGGACCCAGCACACCAGAGAGAACACCAGCACCGAGCCCACGATGTTGTCGGCCAGAAACTTCCCAAACGAGTCGATGTCCAGTTTGTCGATGAAATCCCACAGACGCTCGATCACGTCCTGCACCTGCTTCATGCACTTCCCCTGGACACACACAGGGGGCGCAAAGGGAACACAGGCAAATGTAAGGCTCCAGTCTTACCGTGTTTGGAAGTAAGTTCATGTATGTGCGTGTGCTTGTGGTCATGTATGTCATGTGTTAGTGCTCATGTATGTGCGTGTGTTTGTGGTCATGTATGTGCTCATGTATGTGCGTGTGTTTGTGGTCATGTATGTGCGTGTGTTTGTGGTCATGTATGTGCGTGTGTTTGTGCTCATGTATGTGCGTGTGTTTGTGTTTATGTATGTGCGTGTGCTTGTGGTCATGTATGTGCGTGTGTTTGTGCTCATGTATGTGCGTGTGTTTGTGTTTATGTATGTGCGTGTGCTTGTGGTCATGTATGTGCGTGTGCGTGTGTCACCTCTCCGTCGCAGAAGCCCACAGTGCAGGGTTTGCCCTTCCTCAGGAACAGGAAGTGGCCCTCAGAGTCCTGGTACGGAGCACACTGCCCCCTGCTGCTCAGACAGCACACGGTGCAGGTCGAGTGCGTCTCTGAGGGAAGAGTCAGAGCGTTAGAGGAGAAGAGGGGAGAGGAGAGAGAAGAAGAGAGAGGAGGAGGGAGAAGAAGAGGAGAGAGAAGTAGAGAAGAGAGAAGAAGAGAGAAGAAGAGAGGAGAGGAGAGGAGAGGAGAGAAGAGAGAAGAAGAGGAGAGAAGAGGAGAGAAGAGAGAAGAAGAGGAGAGACGAGAGGAGAAGAGAGAAGAAGAGGAGAGAAGAAGAGAGAAAAAGAAGAGAGAAGAGGAGAGATAAGAAGAGAAGAGAGGAGAGATAAGAAGAGAAGAGAGGAGAGAGAAGAAGAGGGGAGAGTAGAGTCAGAGCATCAGGACTGTGCGTGTGATGGAGGAGCTGCAGAAACCCTCACCGTTACAGGCGCAGGGCGGCAGGTTCAGAACCGCCTGACAGAAGGGAACACAGACTCCGCCCACACACTCGCCGCTGTCCAGGCAGGCGCTGTGGTCAGAGGCGTTCTCCGGAGCCGGACACTCACTGCTGTTCCCTTCAGGAGGAGAGAGGAGGAGGTACCTGTGCAGTGGGAGGGGCTACCTGTGCAGTGGAAGGGGCTACCTGTGCAGTGGGAGGGGCTACCTGTGCAGGGGAGGAGCTACCTGTGCAGTGGAGGGGTTACCTGTGCAGTGGGAGGGGTTACCTGTGCAGGGGAGGAGTTACCTGTGCAGTGGGAGGGGCTACCTGTGCAGTGGGAGGGGTTACCTGTGCAGTGGGAGGGGCTACCTGTGCAGGGGAGGAGCTACCTGTGAAGGGGGAGCAGCTACCTGTGCAATGGGAGGGGCTACCTGTGCAGGGGAGGAGCTACCTGTGAAGGGGGAGCAGCTACCTGTGCAATGGGAGCAGCTACCTGTGCAATGGGAGGGGCTACCTGTGCAGGGGAGGAGCTACCTGTTCAGGGGAGGAGTTACCTGTGCAGTGGGAGGGGCTACCTGTGTAGGGGAGGGGTTACCTGTGCAGGGGGAGGGGTTACCTGTGCAGGGGGAGGAGTTACCTGTGCAGGGGAGGGGTTACCTGTGCAGGGGGAGGGGTTTCCTGTGCAGTGTGAGGAGTTACCTGTGCAGGGGGAGGGGTTACCTGTGCAGGGGAGGAGTTACCTGTGCAGGGGAGGAGTTACCTGTGCAGGGGAGGAGTTACCTGTGCTAGGGGAGGAGTTACCTGTGCAGTGGGAGGAGTTACCTGTGCTAGGGGAGGAGTTACCTGTGCAGGGGAGGGGCTACCTGTGCAGGGGAGGAGTTACCTGTGCAAGGGAGGAGTTACCTGTGCTAGGGGAGGGGCTACCTGTGCAGGGGAGGAGTTACCTGTGCAGTGTGAGGGGTTTACCTGTGAAGGGGGAGGTGTTACCTGTGCAGGGGGAGGAGTTACCTGTGAAGGGGGAGGTGTTACCTGTGCAGGGGGAGGGGCTACCTGTGCAGGGGGAGGAGTTACCTGTGAAGGGGAGGGTTTAACTGTGCAGGGGGAGGAGTTACCTGTGCAGTGGGAGGAGTTACCTGTGCAGTGGGAGGGGTTTCCTGTGAAGGGGAGGGTTTAACTGTGCAGGGGGAGGAGTTACCTGTGCAGGGGGAGGAGTTACCTGTGAAGGGGAGGGTTTAACTGTGCAGGGGGAGGAGTTACCTGTGCAGGGGGAGGAGTTACCTGTGCAGGGGGAGGTGTTACCTGTGCAGGGGGAGGGGCTACCTGTGCAGGGGGAGGAGTTACCTGTGAAGGGGAGGGTTTAACTGTGCAGGGGGAGGAGTTACCTGTGCAGGGGAGGAGTTTCCTGTGTAGTGGGAGGGGATACCTGTGCAGGGGGAGGAGCTACCTGTGCAGGGGAGGGGTTACCTGTGCAGGGGGAGGGGCTACCTGTGCAGGGGGAGGAGCTACCTGTGCAGGGGAGGAGTTACCTGTGCAGGGGAGGGGTTACCTGTGCAGGCGAGGAGCTACCTGTGCAGGGGGAGGAGCTACCTGTGCAGGGGGAGGGGCTACCTGTGCAGGGGGAGGAGCTACCTGTGCAGGGGAGGAGTTACTTGTGCAGGGGAGGGGTTACTTGTGCAGGGGAGGGGTTACTTGTGCAGGGGAGGGGTTACCTGTGCAGGGGGAGGAGCTACCTGTGCAGGGGGAGGAGCTACCTGTGCAGGGGAGGGGTTACTTGTGCAGGGGGAGGAGTTACCTGTGCAGTGGGAGGGGCTACCTGTACAGGGGAGGAGCTACCTGTGCAGGGGGAGGAGTTACCTGTACAGTGGGAGGGGCTACCTGTACAGGGGAGGAGCTACCTGTGCAGGGGGAGGAGTTACCTGTGCAGTGGGAGGGGCTACCTGTACAGGGGAGGGGTTACCTGTGCAGGGGGAGGAGCTACCTGTGCAGTGGGAGGGGCTACCTGTACAGGGGAGGAGCTACCTGTGCAGGGGGAGGAGTTACCTGTACAGGGGGAGGAGTTACCTGTGCAGGGGGAGGAGCTACCTGTGCAGGGGGAGGAGTTACCTGAGTAGGGGAGGGGTTACCTGTGCAGGGGGAGGAGTTACCTGAGCAGGGGAGGAGCTACCTGTGCAGGGGGAGGAGCTAACTGTGCAGGGGAGGAGTTACCTGTGCAGGGGGAGGAGCTACCTGTGCAGGGGGAGGAGTTACCTGAGTAGGGGAGGGGTTTCCTGTGCAGTGGGAGGAGTTACCTGTGCAGGGGAGGAGTTACCTGTGCAGGGGGAGGAGTTACCTGTGCAGGGGGAGGAGTTACCTGAGTAGGGGAGGGGTTTCCTGTGCAGTGGGAGGAGTTACCTGTGCAGGGGAGGAGTTACCTGTGCAGAGGGAGGAGTTACCTGTGCAAGGGGAGGAGTTACCTGTGCAGGGGAGGTGTTACCTGTGCAGGGGAGGAGCTACCTGAGCAGTGGGAGGAGTTACCTGAGCAGTGGGAGGTGTTACCTGAGCAGGGGGAGGAGTTACCTGTGCAGTGGGAGGGGTTAACTGTGAAAGGGAGGAGTTACCTGAGCAGTAGGAGTGGCCTTTACAGGTGGCCTCGATGGGCTCCTGACAGACCTGCCCTTTCTCCTCAAACTGACAGTTCCTGCAGCAGGCGCTGTTCCGATCACTGAGGAGAGAACAGTCTTCAGTAACAGAGTAAGTCCTGGCCGTGAGTCCCGCAGGCGCGTTACCTGCAGCGCGCTTGGGGCCGGAGGCGGCACTTGTTGGAGCAGCAGGGGTCCGAGTGCAGGTGGATGAGTCCCGGGTCGCACTCCTCGCCCTGCTCCACCCGAGAGTTCCCACAGACGTTCACCGTGCGGCGCGTGAAGCACGACTGGGCCTTCGAGCGCAGGCGCTTCACGATGGCACGTTTACTGCAGTCTGAGAACAGCTGAGAGAGAGACAGGTGTGAGAACAGGTGAGAGAGAGACAGGTCTGAGAACAGGTGAGAGAGAGACAGGTCTGAGAACAGCTGAGAGAGAGACAAGTGTGAGAACAGGTGAGAGAGAGACAAGTGTGAGAACAGGTGAGAGAGAGACAGGTGTGAGAACAGGTGAGAGAGAGACAAGTGTGAGAACAGGTGAGAGAGAGACAAGTGTGAGAACAGGTGAGAGAGAGAAGTGTGAAAACAGGTGAGAGAGAGACAAGTGTGAAAACAGGTGAGAGAGAGACGAGTGTGAGAACAGGTGAGAGAGAGACAAGTGTGAGAACAGGTGAGAGAGAGACAAGTGTGAGAACAGGTGAGAGAGAGACAGGTCTGAGAACAGCTGAGAGAGAGACAAGTGTGAGAACAGCTGAGAGAGAGACAGGTCTGAGAACAGGTGAGAGAGAGACAAGTGTGAGAACAGGTGAGAGAGAGACAAGTGTGAGAACAGGTGAGAGAGAGACAGGTCTGAGAACAGCTGAGAGAGAGACAGGTGTGAGAACAGCTGAGGCAGAGACAGGTCTGAGAACAGGTGAGAGAGAGACAAGTGTGAGAACAGCTGAGAGAGAGACACGTGTGAGAACAGCAGAGAGAGAGACAAGTGTGAGAACAGGTGAGAGAGAGACAAGTGTGAGAACAGGTGAGAGAGAGACAAGTGTGAGAACAGGTGAGAGAGAGACAGGTCTGAGAACAGCTGAGAGAGAGACAAGTGTGAGAACAGGTGAGAGAGAGACAGGTCTGAGAACAGCTGAGAGAGAGACAAGTGTGAGAACAGCTGAGAGAGAGACAGGTCTGAGAACAGCTGAGAGAGAGACAGGTGTGAGAACAGCTGAGGCAGAGACAGGTCTGAGAACAGGTGAGAGAGAGACAAGTGTGAGAACAGCTGAGAGAGAGACACGTGTGAGAACAGCAGAGAGAGAGACAAGTGTGAGAACAGCTGAGAGAGAGACACGTGTGAGAACAGCAGAGAGAGAGACAAGTGTGAGAACAGGTGAGAGAGAGACAGCTGAGGGAGGGGGGCGTCACCTTGTTGTTGCTGTGGTCTCCGCTCACAGCGATGGGGTACATGACGAACTTCCCGCCCTGATCCTCTCGGGGGGCGCATTCAGACAAGTCCGGGTCGTGCTCCGCCCCAAAGTTATGGCCCAACTCGTGAGTGGTCACGAGGTCGGCCTCCTGCGGGAAAACACACATGTGTATTAACACACGCGAATATTCACACACAAATATTCACACGTGTGAATATTCACACACGCGAATATTCACACACGAATATTCACACACGCGAATATTCACACACGCTAATATTCACACACGCGAATATTCACACACACGAATATTCACACACGCTAATATTCACACACGCGAATATTCACACACACGAATATTCACACACACGAATATTCACACACGAATATTCCCACACACGAATATTCACACAGAGATGAGATGAATGTCAGATGTTCCTCCTCACCTTGGTCAGGATGGTTTTCCCGTAGTTCTTGGTGCTGGTGAGGCCCGTGTTTAAATAAATGATCTTATGTTCGTTTGAAGAAGTGGGACAAGCTGCAGAGAAACGCACAGTCAAACCAGGACTAAAGGGGGACTAAACCAGGACTAAAGCAGGACTAAACCAGGACTAAAGGGGGACTAAAGCAGGACTAAACCAGGACTAAAGCAGGACTAAAGCAGGACTGAAGCAGGACTAAAACAGGACTAAAGCAGGACTAAAGCAGGACTAAAGGGGGACTAAAGCAGCACTAAAGCAGGACTAAACCAGCACTAAAGCAGGACTAAACCAGGACTAAACCAGCACTAAAGCAGGACTAAACCAGCACTAAAACAGGACTAAACCAGCACTAAAGCAGGACTAAACCAGCACTAAAACAGGACTAAAGCAGGACTAAAGCAGGACTAAAGCAGGACTAAAGCAGGACTAAACCAGGACTAAAGCAGGACTAAACCAGGACTAAAGCAGGACTAAACCAGGACTAAAGCAGGACTAAACCAGGACTAAAGCAGGACTAAACCAGCACTAAAACAGGACTAAAGCAGGACTAAAGCAGGACTAAAGCAGGACTAAAGCAGGACTAAACCAGGACTAAAGCAGGACTAAACCAGGACTAAAGCAGGACTAAACCAGGACTAAAGCAGGACTAAACCAGGACTAAAGCAGGACTGAACCAGGACTAAAGCAGGACTAAAGCAGGACTAAAGCAGGACTAAAGCAGGACTAAAACAGGACTAAAGCAGGACTAAAGCAGGACTAAAACAGGACTAAAACAGGACTAAAGCAGGACTAAAGCAGGACTAAAACAGGACTAAAGCAGGACTAAAACAGGACTAAAACAGGACTAAAGCAGGACTAAACCAGGACTAAAGCAGGACTAAAGCAGGACTAAACCAGGACTAAAGCAGGACTAAAGCAGGACTAAAACAGGACTAAAGCAGGACTAAAGCAGGACTAAAGCAGGACTAAAACAGGACTAAACCAGGACTAAAACAGGACTAAAGCAGGACTAAAGCAGGACTAAACCAGGACTAAACCAGGACTAAAGCAGGACTAAAGCAGGACTGAACCAGGACTAAAGCAGGACTAAACCAGGACTAAAGCGGGTCTAAAGCGGGACTAAAGCAGGACTAAACCAGGACTAAAGCAGGACTAAAGCAGGACTAAAACAGGACTAAAGCAGGACTAAAGCAGGACTAAAGCAGGACTAAACCAGGACTAAAGCAGGACTAAAGCAGGACTAAAGCAGGACTAAACCAGGACTAAAGCAGGACTAAAGCAGGACTAAAACAGGACTAAAGCAGGACTAAAGCAGGACTAAAGCAGGACTAAAACAGGACTAAACCAGGACTAAAACAGGACTAAAGCAGGACTAAAACAGGACTAAACCAGGACTAAACCAGGACTAAAGCAGGACTAAAGCAGGACTGAACCAGGACTAAAGCAGGACTAAACCAGGACTAAACCAGGACTAAAGCAGGACTAAAGCAGGACTGAACCAGGACTAAAGCAGGACTAAACCAGGACTAAAACAGGACTAAACCAGGACTAAAACAGGACTAAAGCAGGACTAAAGCAGGACTAAACCAGGACTAAACCAGGACTAAACCAGGACTAAAGCAGGACTGAACCAGGACTAAAGCAGGACTGAACCAGGACTAAAGCAGGACTAAACCAGGACTAAAGCGGGTCTAAAGCGGGTCTAAAGCGGGTCTATAGCGGGTCTATAGCGGGTCTATAGCGGGTCTAAAGCAGGACTAAAGCAGATGTGTTTCTCCTCACGTTTGGAGCACAGTCCTCCAGGGATGTCGGGTTTGGACGGGGCCACGTAGGCCAGTCCCAGCGTCCCCTCGTCGAAGTCCTGGTACGTGAACAGATGAGCGAGGCACGCGTTGGACGCCTTCTCCGCGATGTCCAGGCTGAACTGCTGCAGGGGGGACAGCAGGGGGCGCCGCGGGTCAGGGGAACAGTCCACACACACTGAGCAAAGACCTGTCACTGACCTCCAGCAGCCGCTTCACGTCCCACACCTTCCTCCCCTCCGCCGGGCTGTCCGCCATGTTGAAGTGGCTCTGCCCGGGCTCCACCTCCGTCGGGGACTTCTCGATCAGGATCTGCAACATCAGCAAAACCCTCAGTCCCGCCTCATTTCAGCCCTCAGATCGCCCTCACCTGTTGGATCTGGACTCCGTAGCCACTGAACTCTCATTTCAGCCCTCAGATCGCCCTCACCTGTTGGATCTGGACTCCGTAGCCGCTGAACTCTTTGTCCCAGGACGTGTTTCTGTAAATGTCGTCGACTCGGTCGATGAGCTCGATCTGAAACCGCAGGAAATGAAACCAGACACGAAAATCTGCAGGTAGTAGTAGTAGCAGTAGTATTGCAGTACCAGGTAGTAGTGGTAGTGGTAGTAGTAGTATTGCAGTAGTATTGAAGTAGTATTGCAGTACCAGGTAGTTGAGCGTGGTGGACTCCTCCCCTCATGTGCCTGTAGTAGTAGTAGTATTGTAGTAGTAGTAGTAGTAGTAGTAGTAGTAGTAGTATCGTAGTAGTAGTATTGTAGTAGTATTGTAGTAGTATTGCAGTACCAGGTAGTTGAGCGTGGTGGACTCCTCCCCCCATGTGCCTGTAGTAGTAGTAGTATTGTAGTAGTATTGCAGTAGTATTGCAGTACCAGGTAGTTGAGCGTGGTGGACTCCTCCCCTCATGTGCCTGTTATTGTAGTAGTATTGTAGTAGTAGTAGTATTGTAGTAGTAGTAGTAGTATTGCAGTACCAGGTAGTTGAGCGTGGTGGACTCCTCCCCTCATGTGCCTGTTATAGTAGTAGTATTGTAGTAGTAGTAGTATTGTAGTAGTAGTAGTAGTATTGCAGTACCAGGTAGTTGAGCGCGGTGGACTCCTCCCCCCATGTGCCTGTAGTAGTAGTAGTAGTATTGTAGTAGTATTGCAGTAGTATTGCAGTACCAGGTAGTTGAGCGTGGTGGACTCCTCCCCTCATTTGCCTGTAGTAGTAGTAGTATTGTAGTAGTATTGCAGTAGTATTGCAGTACCAGGTAGTTGAGCGTGGTGGACTCCTCCCCTCATGTGCCTGTAGTAGTAGTATTGTAGTAGTAGTAGTATTGCAGTAGTATTGCAGTACCAGGTAGTTGAGCGTGGTGGACTCATGTGCCTGTAGTAGTAGTAGTATTGTAGTAGTAGTAGTAGTATTGTAGTATTGCAGTACCAGGTAGTTGAGCGTGGTGGACTCCTCCCCTCATGTGCCTGTTATAGTAGTAGTATTGTAGTAGTATTGTAATAGTATTGTAGTATTGCAGTACCAGGTAGTTGAGCGTGGTGGACTCCTCCCCCATGTGCCTGTAGTAGTAGTAGTATTGTAGTAGTAGTAGTAGTAGTATTGCAGTAGTATTGCAGTACCAGGTAGTTGAGCGTGGTGGACTCCTCCCCTCATGTGCCTGTAGTAGTAGTAGTAGCAGTAGTAGTATTGTAGTAGTATTGCAGTACCAGGTAGTTGAGCGTGGTGGACTCCTCCCCTCATGTGCCTGTTATTGTAGTAGTATTGTAGTAGTATTGTAGTAGTATTGTAGTAGTATTGTAGTATTGCAGTACCAGGTAGTTGAGCGTGGTGGACTCCTCCCCTCATGTGCCTGTAGTAGTAGTAGTAGTAGTAGTAGTATTGTAGTAGTATTGCAGTACCAGGTAGTTGAGCGTGGTGGACTCCTCCCCCCATGTGCCTGTAGTAGTAGTAGTAGTAGTAGTATTGTAGTAGTATTGCAGTAGTATTGCAGTACCAGGTAGTTGAGCGTGGTGGACTCCTCCCCTCATGTGCCTGTAGTAGTAGTAGTAGTATTGTAGTAGTATTGCAGTAGTATTGTAGTACCAGGTAGTTGAGCGTGGTGGACTCCTCCCCTCATGTGCCTGTAGTAGTAGTATTGTAGTAGTATTGTAGTAGTATTGTAGTAGTATTGCAGTAGTATTGCAGTACCAGGTAGTTGAGCGTGGTGGACTCCTCCCCTCATGTGCCTGTAGTAGTAGTAGTATTGTAGTAGTATTGTAGTAGTATTGTAGTAGTATTGCAGTAGTATTGCAGTACCAGGTAGTTGAGCGTGGTGGACTCCTCCCCTCATGTGCCTGTAGTAGTAGTAGTATTGTAGTAGTATTGTAGTAGTATTGCAGTACCAGGTAGTTGAGCGTGGTGGACTCCTCCCCCCATGTGCCTGTAGTAGTAGTAGTAGTATTGTAGTAGTATTGTAGTATTGCAGTACCAGGTAGTTGAGCGTGGTGGACTCCTCCCCCCATGTGCCTGTAGTAGTAGTAGTAGTATTGTAGTAGTATTGTAGTATTGCAGTACCAGGTAGTTGAGCGTGGTGGACTCCTCCCCTCATGTGCCTGTTATAGTAGTAGTATTGTAGTAGTATTGCAGTAGTATTGCAGTACCAGGTAGTTGAGCGTGGTGGACTCCTCCCCTCATGTGCCTGTAGTAGTAGTATTGTAGTAGTAGTAGTAGTAGTAGTAGTATTGCAGTACCAGGTAGTTGAGCGTGGTGGACTCCTCCCCTCATGTGCCTGTTATAGTAGTAGTATTGTAGTAGTATTGCAGTAGTATTGCAGTACCAGGTAGTTGAGCGTGGTGGACTCCTCCCCTCATGTGCCTGTAGTAGTAGTATTGTAGTAGTAGTAGTAGTAGCAGTAGTATTGCAGTACCAGGTAGTTGAGCGTGGTGGACTCCTCCCCTCATGTGCCTGTTATAGTAGTAGTATTGTAGTAGTATTGCAGTAGTATTGCAGTACCAGGTAGTTGAGCGTGGTGGACTCCTCCCCTCATGTGCCTGTAGTAGTAGTATTGTAGTAGTAGTAGTAGTAGTAGTAGTATTGCAGTACCAGGTAGTTGAGCGTGGTGGACTCCTCCCCTCATGTGCCTGTTATAGTAGTAGTATTGTAGTAGTATTGTAGTATTGCAGTACCAGGTAGTTGAGCGTGGTGGACTCCTCCCCCCGCCCCATGTGACTGAAGAACCTGTGGTCGGCCACCAGCAGGAGGGGGCAGGTGTTTTTACTGTGGTCGAAGGTCTGACGTTTCTCCCTCTGTCGCTCTGGAACAACAGTTCAAAAGGTTCATGACCCCGTCGGTCTTAGCTTTCAAATGAGGCGTCACACTGACCGGCGTCTGCCCCGCCCCTGACCCCGCCCCCCAGTGCGTCCGGCAGCAGGTGGGCGGAGTCAGAGCTCAGGTATCCGCACACGGACGGCTGATGGAGGCGGCTCAGGTTCCTGATGTCCTCAGAGCGATACACCAGCAGCCGGCCAGCAGGGGGCGCCGCGCTGAACCTCCACAGCGGCTGCAGCAGAACAAGAGTCAGAACATCAGCTGGTGTGAGGTCATGTGACCGCGGGCGGCGAGGGGGCGGCGAGGGGGCGGTACCTCCACGTTAAACTCCCCGTCCTGCGTCAGGATTCGAGCGGAGAACTCGGAGTCGTCGATGAGCGCCTGGACTCGGGAGTGTTCCTCTCCTGCAGCGGAACCAGAACGTTTAGAACCGAGTTAGGAACTGTGTTAGGAACCGAGTTAGGAACCGGGTTAGGAACGTTCTACACCAGAGCTGGACAGTTTAACACCAGGGTGGGATAAAAAATAAAAAAAAAGGTTAAAACTGGGGGAACATTTGAAAAAAAATTGGGGGGAAAATAGAAACATTTTGGGGAAAAAAGTGAAAATTAAAATTAAAATTAAAATTAAAATTAAAATTAAAATTAAAATTAAAATTAAAATTAAAATTAATTAAATTAAATTAAAAAAAAAAAAAAAAAACTAAACTAAACTAAAAACTGAAAAAAATATAATAAACTAAAACAAAACAAAACAAAAATAATAAAATAATAATAAGTAAAAACTAAAATTAATTTATTAAAATAAAAATCCCAAAAAGAAAAAAAAAAATACTAAAAGAAAAACTGAAAAAATAAAATAAAAAACTAATTAAAATAAAATAAAATGGATAAAATAAAAATAATATAATGCATAATTACCTAAAAAATTAATACAAAAATACATAAAAATAAATAAAATAAAAACAACATTGGGAAAAACAAGAAAAAATTTAGGAAAAAAAAAAAGAAAAGACAAAAAATTTGGGTAAATTTGAGTAAAAAACATGAAAAAAAAAAAAGGAAAATGTGTGTGTGTGTGGGGGGGGGGGGATGGGGAAAAAACACATTAAAAAAAAGTGACAATATTGTGGCAAATGCAAAAAAAAAAATGGGAGAAAAATAAGAAAAGCCTTTGTTGTTGAAGGAAGTTTCTTTGTTGTTTCTCCTCAATCAAATGATATGAAAGAAATGAAATGGAAGGAAAATGAATAAATGAAGATTGTTTTTCTGTTTTATGGTTCTCTATGTGACGGATGTTTATGGTTCTCTATGTGACGGATGTTTATGGTTCTCTATGTGACGGATGTTTATGGTTCTCATGTGACGGATGTTTAGGGTTCTCTGTGTGACGGATGTTTCTGGTTCTCTATGTGACGGATGTTCATGGTTCTCTATGTGACTGATGTTTATGGTTCTCTATGTGACTGATGTTCATGGTTCTCTATGTGACTGATGTTTATGGTTCTCTATGTGACGGATGTTTCTGGTTCTCTATGTGACGGATGTTCATGGTTCTCTATGTGACTGATGTTTATGGTTCTCTATGTGACGGATGTTTATGGTTCTCTGTGTGACGGATGTTTATGGTTCTCTATGTGACGGATGTTTATGGTTCTCTCTGTGACGGATGTTTGATGGTTCTCTGTGTGACGGATGTTTTAGTTTCGGGAGGGTCACTGACACTGACCGATGACGTGTCCGGTGTAGTAGTTGTTCCTGTCCACCGGGATCTCGCGCTCCTCCCCGTGCTCCACCACCACCGCCCTGAAGCCCTCAGAGAACAGATGCTCACTGGTCCGCAGGTACAGCCGGAAGTGTCTGCGGGAAAACCAGGACACGGGCTGGTGATCAAACATCACAGAAAACCTCAGAGAAACCCTCAGAGAAACCCTCAGAGAAACCCTCACAGAAACCCTCACAGAAACCCTCAAACCCTCAGAGAAACCCTCACAAAAACCCTCACAAAAACCCTCAGAGAAACCCTCACAGAAACCCTCAGAGAAACCCTCAGAGAAACCCTCAGAGAAACCCTCAGAGAAACCCTCAGAGAAACCCTCAGAGAAACCCTCAGAGAAACCCTCACAGAAACCCTCAGAGAAACCCTCAAACCCTCACAGAAACCCTCACAGAAACCCTCAAACCCTCAGAGAAACCCTCAGAGAAACCCTCAAACCCTCACAGAAACCCTCAGAGAAACCCTCAGAGAAACCCTCAGAGAAACCCTCAAACCCCCACAGAAACCCTCAGAGAAACCCTCAGAGAAACCCTCAAACCCCCACAGAAACCCTCAGAGAAACCCTCACAGAAACCCTCACAGAAACCCTCACAGAAACCCTCACAGAAACCCTCACAGAAACCCTCAAACCCTCACAGAAACCCTCAGAGAAACCCTCAAACCCTCACAGAAACCCTCAAACCCTCAGAGAAACCCTCACAGAAACCCTCAAACCCTCACAGAAACCCTCAAACCCTCAGAGAAACCCTCACAGAAACCCTCAAACCCTCACAGAAACCCTCAAACCCTCAGAGAAACCCTCACAGAAACCCTCAAACCCTCACAGAAACCCTCAAACCCTCAGAGAAACCCTCACAGAAACCCTCACAGAAACCCTCAAACCCTCACAGAAACCCTCACAGAAACCCTCACAGAAACCCTCAAACCCTCAGAGAAACCCTCAGAGAAACCCTCAAACCCTCACAGAAACCCTCAGAGAAACCCTCACAGAAACCCTCAAACCCTCAGAGAAACCCTCACAGAAACCCTCAAACCCTCAGAGAAACCCTCAGAGAAACCCTCACAGAAACCCTCAAACCCTCAGAGAAACCCTCAGAGAAACCCTCACAGAAACCCTCACAGAAACCCTCAAACCCTCAGAGAAACCCTCAAACCCTCAGAGAAACCCTCAAACCCTCACAGAAACCCTCACAGAAACCCTCAAACCCTCAGAGAAACCCTCAGAGAAACCCTCACAGAAACCTTCACAGAAACCCTCACAGAAACACTCACAGAAACCCTCAGAGAAACCCTCACAGAAACCTCACAGAAACCCTCAAACCCTCAGAGAAACCCTCAGAGAAACCCTCAGAGAAACCCTCAGAGAAACCCTCAGAGAAACCCTCAAACCCTCAGAGAAACCCTCACAGAAACCCTCAGAGAAACCCTCAGAGAAACCCTCAGAGAAACCCTCAGAGAAACCCTCAAACCCTCAGAGAAACCCTCAGAGAAACCCTCACAGAAACCCTCAAACCCTCACAGAAACCCTCACAGAAACCCTCACAGAAACCCTCAGAGAAACCCTCACAGAAACCCTCACAGAAACCCTCAGACCCTCAGAGAAACCCTCACAGAAACCCTCAAACCCTCAGAGAAACCCTCAGAGAAACCCTCACAGAAACCCTCACAGAAACCCTCAAACCCTCACAGAAACCCTCACAGAAACCCTCAAACCCTCACAGAAACCCTCACAGAAACCCTCACAGAAACCCTCACAGAACCCTCTACTGTCTGCTAATGCCCGCGGTCACCTGTGGAGGGCGCTGAAGCTCAGCAGTTTCTCCCCGTGGCTGTGCGGCTCCAGCTCTCGCCGTCGCACCGAGTGACTCTGGACTCCGCTCCAGGACACCACGTCGAAGTCCTGCAGCATCGAGCGCAGCGAGTCTGAGGAACAGAAGAAAGAGCTGGAACCAGAGAACCTACAGAACAGCTGATCCTGCAGAGAGTCTGAGGAACAGAAGAAAGAGCTGGAACCAGAGAACCTACAGAACAGCTGATCAGAGAGTCTGAGGAACAGAAGAAAGAGCTGGAACCAGAGAACCTACAGAACAGCTGATCCTGCAGAGAGTCTGAGGAACAGAAGAAAGAGCTGGAACCAGAGAACCTACAGAACAGCTGATCAGAGAGTCTGAGGAACAGAAGAAAGAGCTGGAACCAGAGAACCTACAGAACAGCTGATCAGCGAGTCTGAGGAACAGAAGAAAGAGCTGG
Source organism: Gobius niger (assembly GCF_951799975.1). NCBI lineage: Eukaryota > Metazoa > Chordata > Actinopteri > Gobiiformes > Gobiidae > Gobius > Gobius niger. The sequence goes on from NC_136866.1 coordinate 30,646,714, forward strand.
AACCAGAGAACCTACAGAACAGCTGATCAGAGAGTCTGAGGAACAGAAGAAAGAGCTGGAACCAGAGAACCTACAGAACAGCTGATCCTGCAGCGTCACAAACATTCCTGACATTTATTAGGCCAAACTTTTTTTTTCCGATAAATGAATTTTCCTCAATTAACACATTTTCCCCAAACTTTTTATTTCTTTGTTTTATTTTCAATTTTTTTTCTCCAATTTTTCATTTTTTTGAACCCAAATGTTCCCTTTTTTATTCATTTTTCCCACTTCGTTTTCAGAAGAACCTAAACCTGCATTAACTGAACCGAGCACATTTTCTCCAGTTCAGCTTTACCCAAATCTAGAAGCTTCTTGAAGGTTGCTCACAGCCTGTACGTGCCCTTCAGTCATGTGACTTTTGTTATGGCGGCCATTTTGAATACCGTAGTAGCTTTATGCAGTACTACAATATGAAAGACAGTGGCATCAAAATCAGAAGACGTGAAGAAGTCAGTGTTTAAACCGCTCAAACCGCTAGCTTCTTCCTGGTTAGCATTTAGCTTCAACAGCTCAGAGGTCAGAGGTCAGAGGTCAGAGCTGGTACTGTAGTGTTTCCTCAGCGTTCATACATGTGAGCCGCACATGCGTTTATACATGTGAGCCGCACATGTGTTTATCATGTTGACAGTTGCTAACCGGTAGCATGCTAACGTCTTGAGCAGCTTAACCTCTTAACTCCCACCGGCACGGATCCCATTTTCTCCAGTTTGGCTTTACCCGAATCAAAAAGCTTCTTGGGGAAAGAAGCCCCAAAACAGCCACAAAAAATGAGAAGAAAACAAGGATGTAAACGCGACAAAAATGTGACAAAAATTCAACAAAAATGTGACAAAAATTTAACAAAAATGTGACAAAAATGTGACAAAAATATGACAAAAATGTGACAAAAATTTAACAAAAATGTGACAAAAATGTGACAAAAAATCAACAAAAAAATGTCAAAAAATCAACAAAAAAATGACAAAAATTCAACAAAAATGTGACAAAAATTCAACAAAAATTCAACAAAAATTCAACAAAAATTCAACAAAAATTCAACAAAAATGTGACAAATATTCAACAAAAATGTGACAAAAATGTGACAAAAATTCAACAAAAATGTGACAAAAAATCAACAAAAATGTGACAAAAATTCAACAAAAAAATTACTAAAAATCAACAAAAATTCAACAATAAAAATTACAAAAATGTGAAAAAAAACACATAAAAAAGGTGACACAATGCAGCAACAACGCGAGGAAAAAGATCAGTTTTGTGGGTCTTGGCTTTCAAATGAGGTGTTACACAGGCCTATATAACGGCCAAAGAGGACAGAATGCATTTGGTTCAGGCGGGGGGGAAGAGGTTAAACATGACTAACTGTAGCTCCACAGACAGATGTGTTTTAATATGCTGCTTTTACTGTGAAAATCCCCATTTAGTTAGAGTGAAAATCCCTATTATGTTGCAAACCACTGCTTTATATACAAAAAACAAGCGCAGATGAATTGTATTACAGAGCTTTACATGTGAAAGTCTCTATAAAGTTGCTTAATTCTGCTTTAAACGCAAACACACCGTAAATATGTGAATGTCAGAATGAGGAAGAAGAAAGAGGCGACACTAAAAACTCTCACTCGTTCTGTTTTAGCCTCAGGGCTTCCGTATATCTTCATCATCATCATCAGACTTTTCTACCACTTTGAAAACTTCATTAGTTAAAAACACGGAGTTAAACTGACCGTGTTCCTGCTGCTCCTCTGGAGAAACCGCGGCTGTTCGTAACCAGAGACAAACCACAGCGGCCACAAGTCTCCAAGTCATGGTTTCACCGGCGCTCGTGGAGTTCAGGAGGACAAAACGGACAAAACGGACAAAAACGTTCACATTCAAGTCATTTCTGTCAAGCTTCAGCGGAGAAACGTCTGAGGAGGAACAGAAGGAGCGGAGAGAAGCAGGAAACACGAGAGTGAGAGGCGTAAAGTAACAAACAGGCGCGAGACACGGACCGGAAGTGACGCTTCAAAATAAAGGTCTTATATGTATTTCCCCCTTTTTCCCCTGGGTTAGTGCTAGATCGTCTGCTCCGGAGGGACAATCTGCTGTGAAAACATGAGATAACCTCTTACCCCCCGACAAAACCGAATCCATTCTCTCCTCTATGCCATTGTCGTCACTTTTTATTTCCCTTATGTGTTTTTGTCACTTTTTTATTACTTTTTTGCTGGATTTTTGTCTTTTTTTTGCTGGATTTTTGTCTCTTTTTTGCTGGATTTTTGTCTCTTTTTTTGCTGGATTTTTGTCACTTTTTTGCTGGATTTTTGTCTTTTTTTTTGTTGAGATTTTGTCTTTTTTTTGCTGGATTTTTGTCACTTTTTTGCTAAATTTTTGTCTCTTTTTTGCTAAATTTTTGTTTCTTTTTTTCTAAATTTTTGTCACTTTTTTGCTGGATTTTTGTCACTTTTTTGTTGAGTTTTTATATTTTTTGTCGCTTCTTTTAGTCACTTTTGAGCTTTTTTTGTTGTGTTTACATCCTCATTTTCTTCTCGTTTTTTGCCTCTGTTTTGAAGCAGCTTTTAGATTTGGAGAATTTGGAGAAAACATGTTCAGGTGGGAGATAAGAGGTTAAGGTTAGGGCCGGGAAAATAGGCTATATGCACAGTTTCCCCACGTGACGTCTTCCTGGACAGTCAGCCAGACGCAGCACTTCCTGTCGCTGGTCGTTTACGTTCACAATTAGCAGGTTCCCACACAAAAATAGCGATAGCTCAGGATCTGGTTAAGGACAACGAGTTACTGATGGAGAGTCACAGCAACGTATTACAAACATCATGTTCGCTGTGAATCCTGCACCCAAAGGAAACGCCAGCTGTCGTGAGGGGCGGAGCTTTATCTTAGAGCTAAAGGCTAGTGTTGAAAAATGATAATATAACATGTAAACAAGTAAATATTATTTAAACTACTAACAGGACGATTCTTTTTTGCGCACGCTCGTTCTAAACTTTGCGCTAGTTTTATTTTTTATTTTGTTAGCCGCGTTAGCTTCAAGACAAAAATATCCACCGTTATGAACACGGAGGTTTCCTCCAGTGAAGTCGTTGCGTCTCACGTAATATTTTTTAACCTGCTCCAGCCACATCCGAACTTTTACTCGCTGTCCTTTACCAAATCTTAAGCTATTGCTTCATTTCTGTGGGACCTGCTAAGTTTTAATGGGAAGAGATGACAGACAGGAAGGACAGCCTCTGGCTGACTGTCCAGGCGGAAATCACGTGGGGTCAGTGTGCATATAGCCCATGGTTAACTTTAGGGTAATGTCATGTATTGATATCAGGTTACGTCTATGCGCGATGACGTATAAGCCGGATGTTGAGATTCAAGTTGAGCCTCCCGGAGCGGCATGTTGAGTGGTCCGCGTTGATGAATAAAGCAACTAAAAGAGTACGCTTGTCATGATTGAATTCAGAGTGCAGCGCCTAATTAAGTATTAAGGTTAGCACACAACAATGGCGACGAGGAAAATGAGGACCATTTTTTATTTTTGGTAAATCAAAGAAACCGACGGCGACACGGCGAGTTAGCAGCGAAAGTTTCAAGCTAACATGGAAAAGTCAGGCATTTCACCGTTTGCTTGCTACACGGATCCTGCTACACTCGGACCGAGATGGACGAGATGGTTAACATCTTTCGAGTTGTTTGCGGACGGGAAAGGACTAATTTTGGCCGATGATGCTACAGATGCAATTAAACAGCGGAGACGTGCCCTTCTACTGCACTTGGCCGGACAAGACGTGCAGGACATTTTCTCTACTTTACCGCGCACGGGCGAGGCGACTGACTACGCGGCGGCGGTGGAAGCGCTCAACACGTATTTCGTTCCACAAGTTAATGCAGCATATGCACGACAGACTTTTCACAAGTTGTCCCAAAAACAAGGTGAGACAGTGCAACAATTTTGTACTCGTTTGAGACAAGCTGCAAAGGACTGTGACTTTCGGGGAGACAGAGATAACCAAATAAGAGATGCTATCCTGTGTAAATGCACTTCTGAATACGTACGGAGAAAGCTACTAGAAGAAGGTCCAGGTTTAACATTGGCTCGCACGTTGGAGGTGGCTTCGCAATGTGAACGAGTGGAGGAGCAGTTGGCAGCAATGAGCGTTACCAGGGAGAGAAAAGAAGAGGACACCGTCAACCGGATCGCAACGACAAAGAAAGGAAAGTACATGAAACCAAAAGTAAAAATGAAAGAAGAAAGTATGACGGACAGACAGTGTTACAGGTGTGGATATACTGATCACATGGGTAAGGATCCAAAATGCCCAGCACGAGGACAAACATGTCGCAAGTGCAATGGTAAAGACCATTTCTCAAAAATGTGTCGTACCAAAGGACATAAGAAACAAAATGTGAATGTTGTTGAACAAGATGATTATGCATTCATTGTAAAAGATGATAATGTACCTGAGAAACTAACATTTTCTGTGGGGGGAGTTGAGTTAAAAATGCTCATAGATTCTGGTGCTACAAGTAATATAATGGGTGAAAACGTATGGGAAAAGCTAAAGGCTGAAAAGATAAAGTGCCATTCATATGTACCCAAAGAGCAGAGGAACTTGTATGCATATTCCTCAACCCAGTCACTATCTGTTAAAGGTGCATTCAGATGTGTAATCAGTATTGGTGAAAAGACTGAGGAGGCCGAGTTTATTGTGATAAAAGGCAATGGTGAACCACTCCTGGGGAAAAAGACTGCTGTTAAACTAAGGGTGTTGAAAATAGGTGAACATGTGGCGGCTGTCACAGATCTAAAGCACTCTCTTAAAGAGCAGTACCCAAAAGTGTTTAAAGGAGTAGGGAAACTAAACACTAAACAGATAAGCCTGTACATTGACCCAAATGTGAAACCAGTTGCACAACCACTGAGGCGCATACCCTACCATTTAAGGGATGCAGTGGAGAAAAAGATAAACGAACTGATTGACATGGACATTGTAGAGCGTGTAGAAGGACCTACACCTTGGGTAAACCCTGTAGTGGTACTCCCAAAGAAAAGTGATAAAGATATCCGAATGTGCTTAGACATGAGAAAAGCAAATGAGGCAATAGTCAGAGAAAGATACCCTATCCCCACAGTGGATGAAATACTTCAAGGACTAAACGGCTCTGCAATCTTCAGCAAGCTAGATCTCAAGTGGGGCTACCATCAGTTGGAGCTAACCCCAGAGTCCAGAGAGATCACAACATTTGCAGTGCACAACGGAGTTTACAGATATAAAAGACTAATATTTGGAGTCTCGTCAGCCAGTGAGCAATACCAACACGAGATCGCTAATGCACTGTCAGGCATTGAAGGAGTTGAGAACATCTCAGATGACGTGATCATACACGCACCGGACCAGGAAACACATGACAAGAGCTTGCATGCTGTCATGAAGAGACTTTCTGAATGTGGATTGACACTAAGCCCAGAAAAGTGCCAGTTCAACATGGACAGACTTGTGTTCATGGGAATACTACTGACACAAAGAGGCATCGGACCAACGGAAGAAAGAGTGAGAGCTGTGATGGAAGCCAGAGAGCCAAAGACTGCTGCAGAGGTGAGAAGCTTTCTTGGACTGGTAGGCTTTAGCAGCAGGTTCATACCACAGTTTGCTACACTCTCAGAACCATTAAGACGTTTAACACGAAAAGACACTTTGTTTACATTTGGACCAGAGCAAAAACATGCTTTTGAGACATTGAAAACGGAATTAACCAGAGCAGGTACACTAGCTTACTTTGACAAAGAAGCCCCTACCAAAGTCATAGCAGATGCAAGCCCAGTAGGCTTGGGCGCGGTGCTGATACAGGAACAGGGTGGGGAAGAGGTACCTGTGTGCTATGTAAGTCGTAGCTTAACAGACTGTGAGCGGAGATACTCACAAACAGAAAAAGAAGCCCTAGGACTGGTATGGGCATGTGAAAGACTACATCCCTATGTGTATGGTAGAAAGTTTGACCTACTCACAGACCACAAGCCATTAGAGGTCATATACAGCAAGAGGTCAAAACCATGTGCACGCATAGAAAGATGGGTTCTCAGACTACAACCATATGACTTTAGAATTGTACACGTTGCAGGAAAACAAAACATCGCTGATTCACTGTCAAGACTGCTGTCAGACACAGCTACAAAGGAGATTCACAAACATGAATCAGAGGAATACGTGAGATTCGTTACAGTAAATGCAACTCCAAAAGCACTTACCACAAGAGAGGTTGAAGAAGCCTCTGCTACAGACTCAGAGTTAATTGAGGTGCGGCAGGCAATTGAAAATGGACATTTTGACAAATGTAAAACATATGCACCTATCGCAAATGAACTGTGTGTAATAGGATATATAGTTTTGCGAGGGACTCGCATTGTATTGCCGGAAAAGCTCAGAGCTAAAGCACTGTCACTAGCTCATGAGGGACATTTAGGAATTGTCGGAACCAAACAACATCTCAGAACAAAAGTGTGGTGGCCTGGCATGGACAAAGCTGCGGAAAAACACTGTAAAACATGTCACGGATGTCAAATAGTAGCCAGACCAGATCCACCTGAACCACTGAGAAATACACTCTTACCAGATGGACCTTGGCAAGATGTTGCTGTAGACCTACTAGGACCGCTACCTTCCAATCATTCGATACTCGTTCTAGTAGATTACTACAGTAGATACTATGAGTATGATGTAATGACTTCTACCACTGCAGGAAAGGTAATTGATTCTATTGACTGTATCTTCAGCAGACATGGACTACCAGTTACCATTAAATCAGACAACGGACCGCAGTTCAAATCTGAATTGTTCAGAGAATATTGTGAAAACAATGGACTTAAACATGTGAGAACAACACCAAAATGGGCTCAAGCCAATGGAGAAGTCGAGCGCCAAAACGCATCACTGATGAAAAGGATCAGGATCGCACAAGCTGAAGGACTTGACTGGAAACGAGAATTGAGGAAATATGTCACAGTTTATCGAAGCATTGAACATCCAATAACAGGCAAAAGTCCAGCAGAACTTCTGTTCAATCGGAAAATGAGAGGAAAGTTACCGGACATTTGTGAAATGAAAACTTCTGCTTTGGATGTACGTGACAGAGACGCTGAACAAAAAGGAAAGGCAAAGATATATGCTGATGAACGAAGAGGTGCTCAGTACTCAAAAGTGGACATAGGAGACACAGTACTGGTTCAACAAGACAAAGTGGACAAGTTTACAACACCGTTTAACGCAACACCTCACAAAATTGTGAACAAAACTGGAAACCAAGTCGTAGTTGAATCACCAACTGGAGCACGTTATCACCGAAACACGACACATGTAAAGAAATATGTGACACGTGAGACCAACGAAGAACATTATGGACAAGACACAACACCTGAAAGGGAGGAAAGTGACGTAAACAAAAATACTGACATTTTCAGTCCACCACAAGAGGGCACTCAGGGTCCAGAGACACAAACAAACAGACCCCAGAGGGCTAAAAAGGCACCAGAGAGGTTTCGAGACTTTGTGGTTAAATAAATAAGAGATAAAAACAAGTAAAAGGTTTGTTATAAAAGAACGTGTTCATGTGTTGTGAGACAGTTAGAAAATACATTGTTAGTAAGTAAGATAAGGAAATGATGGAATGTACAAAAAAAAAAAAAAAAAAAAAAAAAAAAAGAAATGTTTGTGATGGTAAACTTTGATTTCAAAGGAAAAGGGGGATGTCATGTATTGATATCAGGTTACGTCTATGCGCGATGACGTATAAGCCGGATGTTGAGATTCAAGTTGAGCCTCCCGGAGCGGCATGTTGAGTGGTCCGCGTTGATGAATAAAGCAACTAAAAGAGTACGCTTGTCATGATTGAATTCAGAGTGCAGCGCCTAATTAAGTATTAAGGTTAGCACACAACAGGTAAGGATTAGGATTATTTGTATTTTTACTCCTAGATCTGTACGAAATCACAGCAGACCGTCCCTCCCGAGCAGACGATCTAGCACTAACCTTTTCCCCTGAAGCTTCCTGCTCTGAACTAAAACACGGAATCTCATCACGCTTTTATTGTGAAAGGTGAGCGCGGGTGAGTTCCGGTGTCGCGCGTGGACCTGACGCACGGCGTGAGTCAAACCAGTGGAATCTGAAAAGTCCGAAAAATCCACAAACTCAGCTCCAGCGGCGACTCGGCCTCAGACGAAGGAAAAAAACACATTTTCACACGAGTTTAAACGGACTTTACAGATGTTTGTGAGATTATCTTTACTGCGCGTGTGACGTAACGCGGAGCGACATCTGGCCGCGCTATTTTTATAACTCTGAGCTCATCAAAGCGGCTTTTCCACAACATCACCCGGAGCTTCGCAGTGTATGAAGCTTTACCACAGCAACCAAAAATGTGACAAAAATTCAACAAAAAAGTGACAAAAATTCAACAAAAATTCCACCAAAAAGTGACACAAATTCAACAAAAAAATGACAAAAATTCAACAAAAATGTGACAAAAATTCAACAAAAATGTGAAAAAAAATTCAACCAAAAAGTGACAAAAATTAAACAAAAAAATGACAAAAATGTGACAAAAATTCAACAAAAAAGTGACAAAAAATCAACAAAAAAATGACAAAAATTCAACCAAAAAATGACAAAAATTAAACAAGAAGCTTTACCACAGCAGGCTCCCACACGCTAACGTTAGCTTCCTGCTATAGAGCTGTGGAGACGGTCACGTTAACGTTAGCTTCCTGCTATAGAGCTGTGAGAGACGGTCACGCTAACGTTAGCTTCCTGCTATAGAGCTGTGGGAGACGGTCACGCTAACGTTAGCTTCCTGCTATAGAGCTGTGAGAGATGGTCACGCTAACGTTAGCTTCCTGCTATAGAGCTGTGGGAGACGGTCACGCTAACGTTAGCTTCCTGCTATAGAGCTGTGAGAGATGGTCACGCTAACGTTAGCTTACTGCTATAGAGGGAGACGGTCACGTTAACGTTAGCTTCCTGCTATAGAGCTGTGGGAGACGGTCACGCTAACGTTAGCTTCCTGCTATAGAGCTGTGAGAGACGGTCACGCTAACGTTAGCTTCCTGCTATAGAGGGAGACGGTCACGTTAACGTTAGCTTCCTGCTATAGAGCTGTGGGAGACGGTCACGCTAACGTTAGCTTCCTGCTATAGAGCTGTGGGAGACGGTCACGCTAACGTTAGCTTCCTGCTATAGAGCTGTGAGAGACGGTCACGCTAACGTTAGCTTCCTGCTATAGAGGGAGACGGTCACGCTAACGTTAGCTTACTGCTATAGAGGGAGACGGTCACGCTAACGTTAGCTTCCTGCTATAGAGGGAGACGGTCACGTTAACGTTAGCTTACTGCTATAGAGGGAGACGGTCATGCTAACGTTAGCTTACTGCTATAGAGCTGTGGGAGACGGTCACGCTAACGTTAGCTTCCTGCTATAGAGCTGTGGGAGACGGTCACGCTAACGTTAGCTTCCTGCTATAGAGCTGTGGGAGACGGTCACGCTAACGTTAGCTTCCTGCTATAGAGCTGTGGGAGACAGTCACGCTAATGTTAGCTTCCTGCTATAGAGGGAGACGGTCACGCTAACGTTAGCTTCCTGCTATAGAGCTGTGAGAGACGGTCACGCTAACGTTAGCTTACTGCTATAGAGCTGTGGGAGACGGTCACGCTAACGTTAGCTTCCTGCTATAGAGCTGTGAGAGACGGTCACGCTAACGTTAGCTTACTGCTATAGAGGAAGACGGTCACGTTAACGTTAGCTTCCTGCTATAGAGCTGTGGGAGACGGTCACGCTAACGTTAGCTTCCTGCTATAGAGCTGTGGGAGACGGTCACGCTAACGTTAGCTTCCTGCTATAGAGCTGTGAGAGACGGTCACGCTAACGTTAGCTTCCTGCTATAGAGGGAAACGGTCACGCTAACGTTAGCTTACTGCTATAGAGGGAGACGGTCACGCTAACGTTAGCTTCCTGCTATAGAGGGAGACGGTCACGTTAATGTTAGCTTACTGCTATAGAGGGAGACGGTCATGCTAACGTTAGCTTACTGCTATAGAGCTGTGGGAGACGGTCACGCTAACGTTAGCTTCCTGCTATAGAGGGAGACGGTCACGTTAACGTTAGCTTACTGCTATAGAGGGAGACGGTCATGCTAACGTTAGCTTACTGCTATAAAGCTGTGGGAGACGGTCACGCTAACGTTAGCTTCCTGCTATAGAGCTGTGGGAGACGGTCACGCTAACGTTAGCTTCCTGCTATAGAGCTGTGGGAGACGGTCACGCTAATGTTAGCTTCCTGCTATAGAGCTGTGGAGACGGTCACGCTAACGTTAGCTTACTGCTATAGAGCTGTGGGAGACGGTCACGCTAACGTTAGCTTCCTGCTATAGAGCTGTGGGAGACGGTCACGCTAACGCTAGCTTCCTGCTATAGAGCTGTGGGAGACGGTCACGCTAACGTTAGCTTCCTGCTATAGAGCTGTGAGAGACGGTCACGCTAACGTTAGCTTCCTGCTATAGAGCTGTGGGAGACGGTCACGCTAACGTTAGCTTACTGCTATAGAGCTGTGGGAGACGGTCACGCTAACGTTAGCTTACTGCTATAGAGGGAGACGGTCACGTTAACGTTAGCTTACTGCTATAGAGCTGTGGGAGACGGTCACGCTAACGTTAGCTTCCTGCTATAGAGCTGTGGGAGACGGTCACGCTAATGTTAGCTTACTGCTATAGAGGGAGACGGTCACGTTAACGTTAGCTTCCTGCTATAGAGCTGTGGGAGACGGTCACGCTAATGTTAGCTTACTGCTATAGAGGGAGACGGTCACGCTAACGTTAGCTTCCTGCTATAGAGGGAGACGGTCACGTTAACGTTAGCTTACTGCTATAGAGGGAGACGGTCACGCTAGCGTTAGCTTACTGCTATAGAGCTGTGGGAGACGGTCACGCTAACGTTAGCTTACTGCTATAGAGGGAGACGGTCACGTTAACGTTAGCTTCCTGCTATAGAGGGAGACGGTCACGTTAACGTTAGCTTACTGCTATAGAGCTGTGGGAGACGATCACGCTAACGTTAGCTTCCTGCTATAGAGCTGTGGGAGACGGTCACACTAACGTTAGCTTACTGCTATAGAGGGAGACGGTCACGTTAACGTTAGCTTCCTGCTATAGAGGGAGACGGTCACGTTAACGTTAGCTTACTGCTATAGAGCTGTGGGAGACGGTCACGCTAACGTTAGCTTCCTGCTATAGAGCTGTGGGAGACGGTCACGCTAATGTTAGCTTACTGCTATAGAGCTGTGAGAGACGGTCACGCTAACGTTAGCTTACTGCTATAGAGCTGTGAGAGACGGTCACGCTAACGTTAGCTTACTGCTATAGAGCTGTGGGAGACGGTCACGCTAATGTTAGCTTCCTGCTATAGAGGGAGACGGTCACGTTAACGTTAGCTTACTGCTATAGAGGGAGACGGTCACGCTAGCGTTAGCTTCCTGCTATAGAGGGAGACAGTCACGCTAACGTTAGCTTACTGCTATAGAGGGAGACGGTCACGCTAACGTTAGCTTACTGCTATAGAGGGAGACGGTCACGCTAACGTTTGCTTACTGCTATAGAGGGAGACGGTCACGTTAACGTTAGCTTACTGCTATAGAGCTGTGGGAGACGGTCACGCTAATGTTAGCTTACTGCTATAGAGCTGTGGAGACGGTCACGCTAATCTTAGCTTACTGCAATAGAGCTGTGGGAGATGGTCACGCTAACGTTAGCCTTTTTTAACGTTTTACGAGGTTAAAAAAAATAATAATAATTTAAATAAAAAAATATATTCAATGAAATATCAGTTTCAAACGTTAACTCTCAGATTAGATCCACACAATTATACAAGTGACAAAAATGACGTTCTGAAAAGCTTTAATGAAACTTTTTTTTACAGACGGCTAAATAAAATCCGCTACATCCTGTAGAGATCTGGCAAACGGCAAAATTAAACCACTAAATAAGAGGTGATTTTAACACATTTTTAAAGGTTTTTTATGAATTTGACTCTGACTGTCATTGTTCTAGCAATAATCATATGGTAAACAACAAAAATAAAAAATCATTACCAACTCTGGCATCTAAATGCTTAAGTCTGAAAACTGTTACATTGGTGATATTTAGCAATGAAGGAGCATCCATATTATTCCACAGTCTGACATAAAGATGAAGAGAGTGCATGCAATTGTACCTCAATAAACAGAAAGACAAGTTTATCTTTTAAACTAAACCATAAAGCAAACAGCTCGTTCTGAACGATTGTTTTCTCAGCCAAAGTTTAACCCTGAACACAAAGTTTGTTGAACCAGCTCAAAGTCCCTTGTTTTAAATGAGCCGCCGTCGAGCCCCATGGTTGTTTTCTGCAGTGCCTTGAATGTGTAGTGGAGGCAATAGTCCGTCCGAAAAGCATTATAGCTGCCAGGAGAACATTGTCCAAATCCTCCAACACTTTGACTTCTTCAAGGACAAGGCCGTGGTTTCCTCAGTGGAAGGAGACTGGTGTCTTCAATGGCCTCTTCCACAGCATGTTAGTCCATGTCCTGTACAAATAAATAAACTATTCAGCTACGGGACACGACGTGATACAACAGAACTCCTCCTGGCATCACATGTTTCACTTTGAATCAGGGTTTTTTTGCTGGATTTTTGTCATTTTTTGTCAGTTTTATGTCAGTTTTTTTCTGGATTTTCGTCATATTTTTGCTGGATTTTTGTCATTTTTTTGTCTTTTTTGCTGGATTTTTGTCAGTTTTTTGTCAGTTTTTTTCTGGATTTTCGTCATATTTTTGTTGGGTTTTTGTCATTTTGTTGTCTTTTTTTTGCTGGATTTTCGTCATTTTTTTGCTGGATTTTTGTCATTTTTTTGCTGGATTTTCGTCATTTTTTTGCTGGATTTTCGTCATTTTTTGTCTTTTTTTGCTGGATTTTTGTCAGTTTTTTGTCAGTTTTTTTCTGGATTTTCGTCATATTTTTGTTGGGTTTTCGTCATTTTTTGTCTTTTTTTGCTGGATTTTTGTCAGTTTTTTGTCAGTTTTTTTCTGGATTTTCGTCATATTTTTGTTGGGTTTTTGTCATTTTGTTGTCTTTTTTTTGCTGGATTTTCGTCATTTTTTTGCTGGATTTTCGTCATTTTTTTGCTGGATTTTCGTCATTTTTTTACTGGATTTTGGTCATTTTTTTGCTGGATTTTCGTCATTTTTTTGCTGGATTTTTGTCATTTTTCTGCTGGATTTTCGTCATTTTTTTGCTGGATTTTTGTCATTTTTTTGCTGGATTTTTGCCATGTTTTTTCTCTTTTTAGCTTTTCTTTGTTGCGTTTTCATCCTCATTTTCTTCTCGTGTTTTGCTTCTGTTTTGAAGAAGCTTTTAGATTAGTTGGTCCATGTCCTGTACAAATAAATAATCTATTCAGTTACGGGACACGACGTGATACAACAGAACTCCTCCTGGCATCACATGTTTCACTTTGAATCAGGGTTTTTTTGCTGGATTTTTGTCATTTTTTGTCAGTTTTATGTCAGTTTTTTTCTGGATTTTCGTCATATTTTTGCTGGATTTTTGTCATTTTTTTGTCTTTTTTGCTGGATTTTTGTCAGTTTTTTGTCAGTTTTTTTCTGGATTTTCGTCATATTTTTGTTGGGTTTTTGTCATTTTGTTGTCTTTTTTTTGCTGGATTTTCGTCATTTTTTTGCTGGATTTTTGTCATTTTTTTGCTGGATTTTCGTCATTTTTTTGCTGGATTTTCGTCATTTTTTGTCTTTTTTTGCTGGATTTTTGTCAGTTTTTTGTCAGTTTTTTTCTGGATTTTCGTCATATTTTTGTTGGGTTTTCGTCATTTTTTGTCTTTTTTTGCTGGATTTTTGTCAGTTTTTTGTCAGTTTTTTTCTGGATTTTCGTCATATTTTTGTTGGGTTTTTGTCATTTTGTTGTCTTTTTTTTGCTGGATTTTCGTCATTTTTTTGCTGGATTTTCGTCATTTTTTTGCTGGATTTTCGTCATTTTTTTACTGGATTTTGGTCATTTTTTTGCTGGATTTTCGTCATTTTTTTGCTGGATTTTTGTCATTTTTCTGCTGGATTTTCGTCATTTTTTTGCTGGATTTTTGTCATTTTTTTGCTGGATTTTTGCCATGTTTTTTCTCTTTTTAGCTTTTCTTTGTTGCGTTTTCATCCTCATTTTCTTCTCGTGTTTTGCTTCTGTTTTGAAGAAGCTTTTAGATTAGTTGGTCCATGTCCTGTACAAATAAATAATCTATTCAGTTACGGGACACGACGTGATACAACAGAACTCCTCCTGGCATCACATGTTTCACTTTGAATCAGCGGTTCCCAACCAGGGCGGGACTGGCAATGCAGGGTATAAGTTAAATCATTGGAGGAACTTAAATAGTTAAAGATAATAAAATATTAGTGAGACTGGAACACTGCAATATAATGACAAAAGTAAGTCAAATGTTCTTTCAACAAACCCTTCTCTGTTCATCTGATCTGAGCGTCAACACAACATTTCAGGACCAACTTCACCAAAGACTAAAGTCCTGATGGGAGATTTTTGAGGTGACACTTGTAGGTGTGTAGATGAGCTGAAGAGTCCACATCAAACTGTAAATAAAGATCTCATTAGGAACTAGGATCATTTTGAAGGCCTGGAATAAAGAAATGAGAAGAATTTGTGTCAACTCAGATCCATAGTTCAAGCACTGAGCTAAACATGCCAGAACGATGATGGTGGAATAAAAACTGCATTAAAACCGAACCTCTGTGACTCCATGAAGTTTCCAACCATTGGTGCTTCACAAGCTCCATGTGAAGGATTGCATTGGTCTGGTTAAAGCTGCTGCTTAACAGGACTGAGGAGAGAAAAGAGACAGATGTTTAGTTACGTTTTGTTTGATAAACGAAAAGCTTTGCTTAAGTGAACAAATGAACCTCTGTCAAAAACATTTAAAATATTAAAATGTTTGGGACGCTTTAGTTTGTAATGACTTAAAACGCACTGACCTACTTGACAGTGAATCCTTTACTACTTTACATACTAGTCCTGTAACACAGAGTGAATCACAATAAGTATTGGTTGTACCTTGTTGATAATATTTCAGTCCTAATATATGGTTTTCCACTATAGATCCCTTGAATGTATCCCAGAATAGTTTTAAATCTATTGTGGCTTTAACTCATCATGTGACAGAGCTGGACACACATTCACAACCTGCACAGTTCACATGAACAATCTGTGAAGAGTGAGAAAAGTTCTCACTCTTCACTATGGCTCACTCCACAATCTCTGAAGAAGAGGAATCACCTAATACAGAGTAAAGATGGACAAAGTATTCACATGAATCGTTACAAACTAAAAGCAAAAGCTGCAGCACCTCTGCAAGCAATCTCATTCCTATTGTAAAACACTACAGTGTTAAAATGCCACCAGCCCCTGGGCTGTTCCAGATGCAGAATGACTGTCCTCTCCCACATCTGGAAAGATACAACACATCGGAAAAGTGAAAATTCACTGGTTTAATTTGAAAACACAATATTTCAGTTTTATGGAAGTCGTGTAAGAGAAAGGACATGGAATAATCATGTCATGAATGCATACATATATTAACTCACAGTTTTCAATTTCCTGACTGTGAACTGTAAATGACCTGTGACTTCTGTGAATACTTTTACTTCAGTTGTGAAAATATAATCCCAAACTCAACTCAAGCAAGTTGGGGCTGGGTTTCAGTGGCTCACAAAGTTTAAACCTCGCACTCATTTACAGAAAGTAAAATCAAAGCAGAAAATAACCTTGTAAATGAAACACATTTGAACTGTATTTACTGAGAATGCTTTCGCAAAGTCGTGACTAAATTCTCTAAAACTAAAAACTAAAAAAACGTCCTAAACCAGTGACCACATAGCCTTAGTGTGACAACACTTCCACTAAACAGCAGAAACACTCACCGTTCTGAGCTGCGTCCAGAGATGGGATTTCTGTGCTGCTCCAACACTGACCGTTTGTGCCTCTGTTTTGAATTTGTTCCCGCCTTCCTCATCTCGTCTTCTTCTTTTCCTTCTCTGACAGTGATGGTGACAGCGCCTCCCTCTGGTGGTGCTCAAACTTGTTTCTAACATGTAGAGTTTCTACTATTCAAACACTTTGGGCTAAAGTGATTCAAACATTGTTTAATAAAAGCATTTACAACAACTTGAAATAACCCCATTCGCTCATGTTTCTCAGTGATACATAAACAGTTCATTTTAAATGTAGATGTTTATTTGGTTTAGACTCAAAGAGGCACAATTTCCCTTTTATCAGTGCAGTTCATTCAGGAGATTTACAGTTAAAACTTCAAGTATCGTCCGCAGTTCAGGGCAGACATTTTAGGATAACGACAAATGTGTTAGTGTGTGTGTTAGCGTGTGTGCTAGCGTGTGTGTTAGCATGTGTGTTAGCTTGTGTGTTAGCGTGTGTGTTAGCTTGTGTGTTAGTGTGTGTGTGTTAGCGTGTGTGTTAGCTTGTGTGTTAGCGTGTGTGTTAGCTTGTGTGTTAGTGTGTATGTGTTAGCGTGTGTGTTAGCGTGTGTGTGTTAGTGTGTGTGTTAGCATGTGTGTGTTAGCTTGTGTGTTAGCTTGTGTGTTAGTGTGTGTGTTAGCGTGTGTGTTAGCGTGTGTGTTAGCTTGTGTGTTAGCGTGTGTGTTTACGTGTGTGTTAGCTTGTGTGTTAGCTTGTGTGTTAGCGTGTGTGTTAGCGTGTGTGTTAGCTTGTGTGTTAGCGTGTGTGTTAGCTTGTGTGTTAGCGTGTGTGTTAGCTTGTGTGTTAGCGTGTGTGTTAGCTTGTGTGTTAGTGTGTATGTGTTAGCGTGTGTGTTAGCGTGTGTGTTAGCGTGTGTGTTAGCGTGTGTGTTAGCGTGTGTGTTAGCGTGTGTGTTAGCTTGTGTGTTAGCGTGTGTGTTAGCTTGTGTGTTAGCGTGTGTGTTAGTGTGTGTGTGTTAGTGTGTGTGTTAGCGTGTGTGTTAGCGTGTGTGTGTTAGCTTGTGTGTTAGCGTGTGTGTTAGCTTGTGTGTTAGTGTGTGTGTGTTAGTGTGTGTGTTAGCATGTGTGTTAGCTTGTGTGTTAGTGTGTATGTGTTAGCGTGTGTGTTAGCGTGTGTGTTAGCTTGTTTGTTAGTGTGTATGTGTTAGCGTGTGTGTTAGCTTGTGTATTAGCATGTGTGTTAGCATGTGTGTTAGCGTGTGTGTGTTAGCTTGTGTATTAGCATGTGTGTTAGCGTGTGTGTTAGTGTGTGTGTTAGCGTGTGTGTTAGCGTGTGTGTGTTAGTGTGTGTGTTAGCTTGTGTGTTAATGTGTGTGTTAGTGTGTGTGTTAGTGTGTGTGTTAGCGTGTGTGTTAGTGTGTGTGTTAGTGTGTGTGTTAGTGTGTGTGTGTTAGTGTGTGTGTTAGCGTGTGTGTTAGCGTGTGTGTGTTAGCTTGTGTGTTAGCGTGTGTGTTAGCTTGTGTGTTAGTGTGTGTGTGTTAGTGTGTGTGTTAGCATGTGTGTTAGCTTGTGTGTTAGTGTGTATGTGTTAGCGTGTGTGTTAGCGTGTGTGTTAGCTTGTTTGTTAGTGTGTATGTGTTAGCGTGTGTGTTAGCTTGTGTATTAGCATGTGTGTTAGCATGTGTGTTAGCGTGTGTGTGTTAGCTTGTGTATTAGCATGTGTGTTAGCTTGTGTGTTAGTGTGTATGTGTTAGCGTGTGTGTTAGCGTGTGTGTTAGCATGTGTGGTAGCTTGTGTGTTAGCGTGTGTGTGTTAGCTTGTGTGTTAGCTTGTGTGTTAGCTTGTGTGTGTTAGCATGTGTGTTACCGTGTGTGTGAGCTTGTGTGTTAGCTTGTGTATTAGCATGTGTTAGCTTGTGTGTGTTAGCATGTGTGTTACCGTGTGTGTTAGCGTGTGTGTTAGCGTGTGTGTGAGCTTGTGTGTTAGCTTGTGTGTTAGCTTGTGTGTTAGCGTGTGTGTTAGCTTGTGTGTTAGCTTGTGTATTAGCATGTGTTAGCTTCTGTGTTAGCTTGTGTGTTAGTGTGTGTGTTAGCATGTGTGTTAGCGTGTCTGCTAGGTGCAGCGTGCTAATGCATCAGTCTGCAAAGTTACACCAGCATACACATGCATATAAAGTTACAGACTGTTACTTTAAATACACCTCAGTTAGTGATCGAACCGAGTCAGTGCAGTGCCTCATTTGAAAGCTAAGACCTACAAAAGTTATTGCTGCATTTTATCCCATTTGTGTCATGTTTTGGTCTGTTTTTATCCCCTTAGTGACATGTTTTTGTTGCTTTTTCCAGAAGCGTTTGGGTTCAGGCGGCGAGAGATGAAACCTTAAATACGAGACAATGGTTTATTTTATGGTATATTTTAAAAGCGACTCAGAGACACCGGTGAAACTAAAGTGTGACCAGACTCAGGACCTGCAGACGGACGTTTGTATCAGTCACATTATTATGTTTAAGGCTCATTCATCCTTCACAAGATGCAAGAACCTGCTGTTCTTGCGCCCTGAGCTGCAGAACAAAATGAAGTCACTTTAGCTTTGGAAACGTTTTATAACTAACGTTTCCAAGACAAAAGTGACTTCATTTTGTTCTGCAGCTCAGGGCGCAAGAACAGCCGGTTCTTGCATCTTGTGAAGGATGAATGAGCCGTTAATCTAATTTTATGAGATTTTTAACTGTGTTTTTTACACTTAATAATCAAATGATGACGAAGGCTTGACATACGTGACTTATGTCATGAGTCTGAGTCACACACGAGTCTCAGATCGAGCGACAGAAACAAAAACACTTTCAGCCATTCTCATTCTCTGAGTTTCACCTACATTTGAACCTCTCACCCTTAACCTTCACCGAGCGCATTTTCACCCAAATCTAAACGCTTCTGGACTGGAGAGCAACAGTGTGACGCCTCATTTGAAAGCTAAGACCTGCACATGTGTGTTTGTGTCACATGTTTGGGTGTTCGTGTGAATGAATAACTGAAGTTACTCATGTCCTAACGAGCGCAGAGGGAGGCGCAGAGGGAGGCGCAGAGGGAGGCGCAGAGGGAGGCGCAGAGGGAGGCGCAGAGGGAGGCGCAGAGGGAGGAGGAAGGCGTGGGGCGAGGTCAACACTCCCGTGATCTTCTCATCTGTCTTTCTGATCTGTCCCGTGTTCAGGGCAGGCCTACAAGCTCTGCCAGCCTGTAGTCCCGCCCCATCACGGACACGTCCCGCGCTCTACGAGGGACGTGTCTGTGTTCAGGTGTGTGTTAGCGTGTGTGTGTTAGCGTGTGTGTTCAGGTGTGTGTTTGCGTGTGTGTTAGCGTGTGTGTGTTAGCATGTGTGTGTTAGCCTCTGTCAGCCTGTAGTCCCGCCCCATCACAGAAACGTCCCGCGCTCTACGAGGGATGTGTCGGTGTTCAGGTGTGTGTTAGCGTGTGTGTGTTAGTGTGTGTGTTAGCGTGTGTGTGTTAGCGTGTGTGTGTTAGTGTGTGTGTTAGCGTGTGTGTGTTAGCCTCTGTCAGCCTGTCGTCCTGCCCCATCACAGAACCGTCCCGCGCTTTACGAGGGACGTGTCGGTGTTCAGGTGTGTGTTAGCGTGTGTGTTAGCGTGTGTGTGTTAGCCTCTGTCAGCCTGTAGTCCTGCCACATCACAGAAACGTCCCGCGCTTTACGAGGGACGTGTCTCCTGATCTACATGTTTTTAGCGTTCGGACAAACCCGTTCCTGCCATTGTCTGCCTCTCCCACTGCCTCTGTGCTTCTGTGTGGTGTCTGTCCCCGGTGTGTCTCCTCCTCCTCCTCTTGGGCGTCTCCGGCGCCTCGGTCTCGGGCTCCTCCTCGTTCTTTGGCACCTCCCTGATTTCAGCGACAGACCTTTTGAATCTGGGATTGTGTAAGTCTTGCAGCTCCCGCTCAGAGACCTCTGTCTGCCTGAGCTTTGTGTCGTCCGTGAGTTGGTCTTTCAACAATTTACTCTTGTCCGTCTTCCCGGCCGCTTCAAACCAGTGCCTCCAGGATTGGACTTGATTCTCTTTGTCCGCCAGCTTCTCATTAGCTTTGGCGAGTTCCTCTTCTTTGTCAGTGAGCTTGGTTTTAGCCTCCCTGAGTTGGTCTTTCAACAATTTGATCTCGTCCGTCTTCAATCCCTGGACATCGATTTTCCCAGCTGCCAGAGACTGAAACCAGAGCCTCCAGGATTCCACTTGATTGTCTTGTTCCTTGAGCTTCTCAGTAGCTTCGGCGAGAACCTCTCTAGCCTCGGCGAGCTGTCGCTTCAAAAACTTGACCTGATGGACCTTCATCCCCTCGACATCTATTTTGCCCGCCCTTAGAGACTGGTACCAGGCCTGCCAGTGTGTGACCTGGTCCTCTTTCTTTGCGAGCTGGGATTTTACTAATTCGAGCTCTTCTTGAGTCTGGGCGTACCCCTGTCTCCAGCTCTCAACCTGCAGTTCCTTGAATGCTAGCTTGCGGTTTGCCTCAGCTAGCTGCTCGCTCAGCCGCTCCATCTCATCAGTTTGGCTCCGTGCGTCCTCCGGCCGGCGTGAGTACCACGTTCTGAGATCAGGGCCGAAGTTGTCGTTGTCGTCCGTGTCGACCTCGGCCTGACAGTAACTCCCGGCCCACAGCTCCTTCCAGCGCGAGTCCATCATCTGCTCCATGTCTGCGTTTCTCAAAGACGTTTGCATTGTTTATCGACGGTAATCTGTGGTTCAACACCTAAAGTTCACGTCTGTGTGTAACGTCCGACAAACGATAATGTCAACATCCCACGGGCCAATCACAGAAGGCGCCTTGTTGCCGGGTTACGCGCAGCATTCCGTACCACTACCATATAAGGCACGCTCCGCCCACAGCAGGAAGGAACTTTGGAATGTGGTGTGTTCTTCTTGAGTCACATGACGATGACATCATCTCCGTGACATTTATTTAAAGACTCTTTCGTAAACTCCACTGTCCTTAAAGTGCGCACGACACATTTGGCCCAGTTTTCTTTAGTTTCACTTCCTTATCCGACACTGACAGGAAGTGACATCGATCAAGGCAAACCATTTGAAACCGTTGCCGTGCCGACCATGCCGCGTCAATGGAAGATGGCGGGTGAATGGGGGAAATGAAATCCAGAGATATGGATTTGAAACGTCTGCTGTCGATCACTGACCTGAATATGAGGAAAACATGTATTGCAGGTTTTCTGTCATTTTATGTTTTGTCATAATAAGGTGTTATTTCACCGACAACGTCTAAATAATGTCACATTTAAATGTATGGGTTTATTTCGTCACATTTTAGTTACTCTTTCTTTTCTGAGGGAGTTTTGACTTGTGTTTTTGAATAAGCTGTTGATGTTCCTCAAGTCGCTGCCTGTGCTGTAGACCTGTTCTCTTCATAATAGTATTGAGATGTTTCTTATTGATATGACTGTGGCCTCTTTTAGCCTCACTACAACTGTGTAGTAAATATATCTCTTTACTTTGTATTTTCTGAGGAGTTTGTAGTCGCTCAGATGAATTAACCTCTTAACCCCCGCCTGAACCGAGCACATTTTCTCCAGTGTGGCTTTACACAAATGTAGCGTTAGTGGTCGGATAAAGACACTGAGAGGGATTTTTCTCGCCGTTCATTTATTTATCGCCGTCTGAAATCACAGAAGAGATGCTATGACCACGCCATTCTTCGTGAGGCAAAAACTAATAAGGACCCGCAAGGCCCCCCCGAGCTGCCCTCCCCCCGTGCGTGTGCGTTCCCAAAGTATCTCCTGATCAAAATTACATTCCACTTCTTGTAAATAAAATATGAATTTAGTGTTAATAATAAAAATAAATAAATGGGTGGTGTTATATAATCATGGGCATCTATTACCAATCTATTACCAATTGTCCCACACTCTCCCCTTCAAAATGAATGGCGTCCCGACATTACACAGTCCATAAATGAGTCTTCAACTTCAGAGCCACGGCCACAAGAGTGGGAGTCAGTTCATATTAAAGGAGGCACCAAATGTTCTTTAACAGTCCTTCACATGGAGTATATCTCCCTCTTCCACCATGTTCACCGGAAGACACCACTGGCCAGCTGATATCTAAGGAAATGCTCTGTTTCACAGGCAAAGTACCTCCACTGAAAGAAGATTCTTGTACTCTAGGCTACGACTCTTTCCACAAGCTAATAAGGCAATTACCTACATAAGAGATGTGCTGGTGTTCTAAACTCAGGCTGTGTTGTGTCTTAAATTATCAGAATTGCCAATTTGTGATCTATGTGCATGCAGCTTAACAATATGCCGAACTCAAAGTAGAACAAGTGAACAAATAATCGAACACAATTGTGCCATTACACCCTTTAACGTGTAACAGAAGGCTGACCTAAAGTGTTGTAAGTAAATGTCGAAGGCGGTTTTCTACGCCTGAAAGGATATTTTCGTAAGCTGGCTGGCTGGAGCCCAGCATCCTCGTCTGCTTCATCAGATGATGCTGCAGGGCTCTGGTCTGCGGTGGAACTGTCCTGGGCGCCGTCCTGTAGTGGCTCCTCTGGCTCGGACCTCACGCTGTCATCACCACCTGGCGGACCATCTGGAGCAGCCTCGGAGTCACATCGGTGGAGTTCCTCGTTGATGCTGGTGTCGTGTTGTCTAGGGGTTGGTTGTGGACGGAACTCCTCTGCCCTTGCTCTCAACTGACTCCCAGTCGGCCTTGAGATGATTGCTTGCCACTCAGCTTCATTTTCAGAATCCTCAGAGCTGTTATTGTCAGACTTATTACACTTGTCTTGCTTTCGCCTTTTATTCTTCCTTGCAGGCTGTGGGCGTACAGGTGAAACATCTTCATCAATGGGCAGATAGTCACAGGGCAGCAACAAGTTCCTGTGAAGGACACGTGTCTTCCCAAGACCTCTCTCAGGCTTGATCACATATACGGGAGTGTCAGGTTTCTTTTCAACAACCACATGAACTTTTTCCTCCCAGTAAGACCTGAGTTTGCCGGGGCCACCTCGCTCGGAAAAGTTACGCACAAGCACCCTGCTTCCTGGTTGAAGCTCTGCCCCATAAGCTTTTCTGTCGTAGTATGTTTTTGACCTAGCCTGTCCTTTACAGTCACTTTTTGAAGCAATTCTGTATGCCTCGAGCATGCGCTTGCGCCACTTTTCAGCATACTCACTGTGGGATGTGCTTTCTTCATCGTTGCCACCAGGGGTCAGGCCAAACATTATGTCAATCGGTAGCCTGGGACTCCTACCAAAGAGCAGAAAATGGGGAGAAAACCCTGTTGCCTCATTTCGCGTACAATTGTACGCATGCACCACTTTGTCCAGTGAGCTTTTCCAGTCAGATTTAGCTGTCTCTGGCAGGCTTCTTAGCATGGAGAGCAATGTGCGATTAAACCTTTCTACCTGGCCGTTCCCAGAGGGATGATAGGGAGTCGTATGGGAGCCCTGAATGCCGCAATATTCCTGGAGCTTGTGAAACAACTTATTTTCAAACTCCCTGCCTTGATCGTGGTGCAGCTTATTAGGGAACCCAAACTTAAGCACATAGTCTCCAAACAGTTTACTTGCTGCAGTTTTTGCTGACTTGTTGGTGCATGCATAGGCCTGGGCAAATCTTGTAAAATGGTCCATGACCACGAGTATGTATTCATAGCCCCCTTTACTTGGCTCTAAGTGCAGAAAGTCAATTGAGACTAGCTCAAACGGGTAAGTGGTCACTATGTTGGTTAACGGTGCTCTAGTTGGTTTGTTGGGGCGCTTACGTTTGAGGCAGCTACATACCTTAGTCACATAGTGGTCAACGTCGCGCTGCATGTGAGGCCAGAAGAATCTTTCACGGATTAGAGTCAGTGTCCGTTCCGGCCCGAGATGACCCATTTCTTCATGGAGCTCTTTGTAGACAAGTGGGTGGAATACTTTAGGTAGGAGCAGTTGAGCGTTAGTAGCCGTCTTCCTGTAGATGAGTCCATTACTGTCAAGATGCAGTCTTTTCTTTTCCTTCTTCAGTGTTGTTAACTCATCATGGTGCCCTCTGCCCTTACTTTGAGGCCACTGTTTTGTTACAATGTAGTGTCTGACTTTTGCAAAAACTGGATCTTCTTCTTGAGCCTTTTTCAGATCCTGCTCTGATATGGTGGCTATAGGGGAGGTCACACAGTCACTTTGGGAACAAGCTGTAGCGATAGTGACAGGGCACATCCATGGCTCAGGCTTTTGGGCTTTAGTATGTACAGCTTGAGTTATGGTGGCTATCACCTCTGGCTCTACCTCCTTGGAGCATGTGAGCATATACTGGTCCATATCAAGAGGCATTCGCGACAGCCCGTCAGCATCCCCGTTACATCTCCCTGGCCGATACTTAATCGTGAACTCAAAATCAGCAAGTTCAGCCACCCACCTGTGCATTGTGGCATTGAGTTTAGCAGACGACAGGACATAGGTTAGAGGATTATTGTCGGTGTAAACGACAAATGATGGTGCATAATAGAGGTACTCCCTAAACCTTTCGCAAATTGCCCATTTCATCGCTAAAAATTCTAATTTGCCGGAATGCAAATGGTAGTTCTTTTCCGGTGGAGTCAAGGTCCTAGAGCCGTACCCAATAACTACTAGTTTGCCTTGCTGTCTCTGATAGAGTACTGCCCCAAGACCCTCTTGAGATGCATCGCAGTGCAGCACAAAAGGCCTGTCAAAATCAGGGTAACCTAAAATGGGTGGGTGCAGTAGGTGGTCTATGAGTTCACAAAGCACAGTCTGATGTTTCTCTGTCCAGTTGATAGGCTGCCTTGAGGACAACTGGTTGGTTTTGTTTTGTTTCTTGACCCTTTTAGTTTCAACTTTTCGTGGGGGAGCCCTGGGTGTGCCTTCGGCTGACAGCAAACTGTAGAGTGGCTTGGCGATACGTGAGAAATTCTGAATGTAAGGCCGATAGTACGATATGAACCCTAACATCTTTCTCAGTTCACCCACATTTGTTGGCTTTCGGTCTTTCAGAGCTTGTACAGGCGCTAACTCACTCGCATCCATGGTGTATCCGTCTTTGGACACAATCTTTCCCAAGAATTTGACTTTGTTCTTAAAAACCTCACATTTTTTTGGAGTTAGTTTGACGCCATGCTGCTGATAACGACGCAGCACTGCTCTCAAGTCCTGCAGATGATCATCAAGTGTCTTGCTGTGGACAAGATTATCATCCAAGTATGGCTGGCATGTTTCATCTCTCAAACCAGCAAGGCACTCCTCCATGCTGCGCTGGAACTCTGCAGGGGCTGAGGAGAGACCGAAGGGAATCCTTACCCACTCATAAAGGCCCCAAGGTGTTATGAAGGCAGTGAGCGGCCTGCTTTCTTCCTCCAAGAACCCTTGGTGGTAGGCCTTCCCCTGGTCTAGAACGGAAAACCATGCACTGCCACACAAGCTGTTAAGGATGTCTTGCACACGGGGAATGGGGTGTCTATCTGGTATGGACTTTAGGTTTAGTTGTCTATAATCCACACACAGACGGAGTGTCCCATCCTTCTTGCGGACACATACAAGTGGTGAGGAATAGGGAGAGCGAGACTTTTGTATCCATCCCCTATTCAGAAGATCCTCCAAATATTCCTTCACCTCCTTGTGGAGTGGTTTGGGTACTGAGGTGTATGTACGGGTGACAGGGGTAGTGTCTTTAAGCCTAATTTTTAGTTTCAATGATGGGATACATCCAACGTCTTGATCTCCTTTAGAAAAGGCATCACACTCCTCTCTCAGCAGTGCCCGTACCTTGTTCTGCTGCTCCTGTGTCAGATGGTCAAGAGGTACAGGTGGATCCCACAGTTCTCCTTTTTGTTGTTGGTGACTTTGTGCCTTGTCATGTTTATTTTCGGCACTAGGTGAGTGAGCGTCATTTCCCTGTTCTGTCTGCAAAGGTTGTGCACTTGCTGGGTAGACAGCTTTAACCTGTTGGAGCTGGCCTAGTACAGTACGTGCTGTCAAAGTAATACTGCGACTACTTTCATTAGTAACTGGCACGGACACTTTTGACCAGCTGCCCTGATGTAGACTTATCACTGCCTCTGTTAAAGTCAGTCCATCTGGCCACTTTGAGCTATCTACAGGTTCAAACAAGGTGTTTTGTCCTTCTGCACAGTATCTGCGAACACTACACTTCACCAGTTGAGTGTGACCTGGAGGGATAGTTACTCTTGGTTGCCCTACTCTCACTACACCCTCCCTCATGTCTTCATCACCCTTCTTTACCAACTGAATGAAAATCTCAGTCTTTGAGCAGTCAAGTGAAAATGCTTCTTGCACTGATGCTGAAGTAAACTCTGGATAGTGCTCCATCCCATTTTTGATTAGCTGCTCAATAACATTATAGCCGATGATTGGTGGGTCAGCAACACCTGGCTCACTTGAGATTAACACTGGGGCAAGCAGTTCTTGTGAGCCCTGGTCAGAGGTATTTAGCTTGAACTTTAACTCTACCCAACCTGAGAAGGGAATGACTGTTTGATTTGCTGCCTTACCAATGAGGGCTTCATCTTCATCCAGAAGCTCTTCGAGGCTGCGTGTTTCAATGTGTGGGAGGTAAGTACTACGCCAGCTTTCATTTAGGATGGTTACCTGCGAACCCGTGTCCCATAATGCTTTTGTTGGTACTCCCTCAAAACAACAGTCCACTAGACACTTCTTTCCGATGAGAGCATTCAGCTTTGCTCGGCGACGTGATGCCACTGGATTGGTGTAGGTGGCACTTACACCCTGATGTGCACTGTTACTGTTTTGTAACTGAGCTTCAAGCATCCTTATTCTCTCCAACAGCAGCTCTTGCACCTTACTGTCTGACTCAGAGGATTTTCCAGATGTTGGCGCCACCTTGTGGGGTTTGACATGTACTGTCTCTGGCTGGTTACCTGCCCCTCGAGATCCTCTGCACCCCCTTGAAAAGTGTCCTGATGATCCACACTTGAAGCAGTGTTCACATTGATCCCTCTGTCCACTCTTTTCACATGTTGTGCATGCTCTGCGTTGGGTGCGTTTCGGGCCAGGAGTAGTGCGTTGCTGGTGGTCCTGCAGACTTTTCTTGATGTCCGCCATTTCCTCTCGGAGTAGAGTAACTGTCTCATACAACTCAGTGTCTCTTGAGCTGGGAGGTGCTGAGTGTTTACGCGTCTTTGGTCTAACAGTGTCGGTTTGGTCCTGCACCCCTACTCTCGTTTCAGAAGTTGAGTTATCCTGAGTCAAACCTGCTGTCTGTAGCTCGTTAATTTTTGGAGCTTTACTTGCAGCATTTTTGCGCTGTTTCGACTGGCGTTCTGACTCTACACTCGCAGCTTCATTCAGCTTATCAATGAGAGTCTCATCTTTTACTGTAGTATCATCCAAATAAGGTTTGAGCTGGAACTTGATGTGATCACTCAGAAGTCCTGTGCTGACAGACCTCAAAAACTTCTTTTGTATCATATCTGGACTGTACTGATCATCTGAGCCTGTTTCTTTAGCAGCGAGGAGAAGTCTCTCTTTTAGCTCTATGGCTCTGAATAGGAAGTTTTGTGGAGATTCATGGCTGTCTTGAGTGACATTCACTAACTTGTGATATAAGTCCATAGAACTGTCTTCTTTAAAGTGCCCCTTTAACATAGTCTTTAACTGGGATAAAGTGATGTCACTTTTGACTTCAAGCATGTCACGTAGACTTAAGCCTGGGCTGATGGCTTTTACTACAGCTTCTACCACCTCATCTTCACTATGGCCTTTCATCAATCCTCTCTCTACTTGGTGCATTAAATTTGTGAATGAGAGCTTATCTTTTTGTCCTCTTTCCCCAATCTGTCCACTTATCTTAAATTCTCTTCTTATTGTTACTTCTTGTAACCTGTTTGTGGGCAGACTGGTGCTTGTGTGAACTGAAGGCACATTTTGTTGTGAAGCTATATTTACTCTGTCGCTCCGCCTTGGTGTTTCATTTACAGGTGCTTTCTCATGCTCTGTTTCTGCAGTCTTTGTGTCCTCTGGATTTATAGTGAGAACTAGCAAAGAGATCAAATATTGTTTTGCCACGTCTTCTTCTTCATTTTCAATTGCGTTATCTGATGACTCCATAATCTTTTGAATAACTGCCCGCCTGGTCGCTGCCTTTCCATACTCAACTTTGGCCTGCACGCACACCTCCTTGAGCTCATCCAGCTTCAGAGCCCAAAGCTGCTCCGCTAGCTGCTCTGCGTACTCTTCGAGGCTCATTTTGCTCGTACTGTGTGCAGCGGTGCCGCGCCTCCGTCGTGAATGCGCGTGACCGTCAGCGGTGGAGTTTTTCGTTGACTTCCCCGCGATCGCCGGAGAAAAACACTCTCAGAGGGCTAAATCCATCCCGGACGAGCCCCCAAATGTAGCGTTAGTGGTCGGATAAAGACACTGAGAGGGATTTTTCTCGCCGTTCATTTATTTATCGCCGTCTGAAATCACAGAAGAGATGCTATGACCACGCCATTCTTCGTGAGGCAAAAACTAATAAGGACCCGCAAGGCCCCCCCGAGCTGCCCTCCCCCCGTGCGTGTGCGTTCCCAAAGTATCTCCTGATCAAAATTACATTCCACTTCTTGTAAATAAAATATGAATTTAGTGTTAATAATAAAAATAAATAAATGGGTGGTGTTATATAATCATGGGCATCTATTACCAATCTATTACCAATTGTCCCACACAAATCTAAAAGCTTCATTTAAAAATAGAAACAAAAACACAATCATTTAAGCCACGACACTGGTAAAAGTCCAATATAATACGGCCCTAACTTTAAACCTGAAACCTGAACAGTGTGGTTATATTTACAATCTCATAAATAATGTTACAAATCCACACGAGAGTGCATTAGCCGTGAGGGACGTTAGCAACATTAGCAACATTAGCAACATTAGCCACATTAGCAACATTAGCAACATTAGCCAGTAGCTACAGCAGTTTGATTCTTTTCTCTGCAGCTACATTTCGCTCCGTGTGGACCTGCTGTGTGTCCTTATTTTTAGACGCTGGGTTAGTTTTACACATTAATTAAGCTTTTGGGCATAAAACCGCGTCAGAATCGCCAGAGCCGTTAGCCGCTAGCTAGCCGCTCGTTAGCCGCTCGTTAGCAACATTAGCCTATGGCTTGTAAACACTGCAGACCCAGTGCTGAGGAAAGCTTCAGTTCAGCTTCAGCATCAGTCTGCAAAGTTACGCCAACACTGTGTGAATGTGCTCGAGTCTGAGTTTGACATGACTATAAAGCTAACGTATAGCTAGCCTATAAGGCTAACGTATAGCTAGCCTATAAAGCTAACGTATAGCTAGCCTATAAGGCTAACATATAGCTAGCCTATAAAGCTAACGTATAGCTAGCCTATAAAGCTAAAGTATAGCTTGCCTGTAAAGCTAACGTATAGCTACCCTATGAAGATAACGTATAGCTAGCCTATAAAGCTAACATATAGCTTGCCTGTAAAGCTAATGTATAGCTTGCCTGTAAAGCGAACGTATAGCTAGCGTGTAAAGCTAACGTATAGCTAGCCTATAAAGCTAACTATAGCTAGCCTATAAAGCTAACATATAGCTTGCCTATAAAGCTAACGTATAGCTTGCCTGTAAAGCTAACATATAGCTAGCCTATAAAGCTAACGTATAGCTAGCCTATAAAGCTAACGTATAGCTAACCTATAAAGCTAACGTATAGCTAGCCTGTAAAGCGAACGTATAGCTAGCCTATAAAGCTAACGTATAGCTTGCCTGTAAAGCTAACGTATAGCTAGCCTATAAAGCTAACGTATAGCTTGCCTGTAAAGCTAACGTATAGCTAGCCTGTAAAGCTAACGTATAGCTAGCCTATAAAGCTAACGTATAGCTAGCCTGTAAAGCTAACGTATAGCTAGCCTATAAAGCTAACGTATAGCTAGCCTATAAAGCTAACGTATAGCTAGCCTGTAAAGCTAACGTATAGCTAGCCTGTAAAGCTAACGTATAGCTAGCCTATAAAGCTAACGTATAGCTAGCCTGTAAAGCTAACGTATAGCTAGCCTATAAAGCTAACGTATAGCTAGCCTATAAAGCTAACGTATAGCTAGCCTATAAAGCTAATGTATAGCTAGCCTATAAAGCTAACGTATAGCTAGAATGTGCTGTGTGTCGGAGGCTAAACTGAGCGGCTCTGCTCCCGTTTGATGCTCGATGGCGGTCAGTGAGGAGAGGGCTGACCTCTCAGGTGGACCGTGTGGTCAGTGAGGAGAGGGCTGACCTCTCAGGTGGACCGTGTGGTCAGTGAGGAGAGGGCTGACCTCTCAGGTGGACCGTGTGGTCAGTGAGGAGAGGGCTGACCTCTCAGGTGGACCGTGTGGTCAGTGAGGAGAGGGCTGACCTCTCAGGTGGACCGTGTGGTCAGTGAGGAGAGGGCTGACCTCTCAGGTGGACCGTGTGGTCAGTGAGGAGAGGTTTACACTTGTTTAGACGCAGCTTTTCAAAATGTTGAACCATGTGGAGGTTTTTAGAGGCGACTGTAGCCAGAATGAACCTGATACGATATTTGGTTGATCTGCTATAAGGTGCTATATATGCAAATTATAGCTGTATATTGACTCTTCTTTAAACATGTATAACTGTACTCTGGAAATAACTTAGTTTCTTGTCTGTTTTAATGTTTTTGTTCTTTAGGGCTATCCAAAAAGATTCCGTGAAAAATAAAACTCAAGCAGGCACTTGGAAGAGGTTCTGGTGTTGGGAGACAACAACCCAACATTTTCACTTATCGTCTCGTACCTTCGGCGTCCTTCAGCTTGGACTACAAAATCGAAGCGAGGAGAAAAAAATGGCGGATTGCTCGAAGTGTTGGGCCGGGAGTCGATGTCCTAATTTGGCAGTTCCGCTGCAAATACTGTGACGTAATTGTTCAAAAAAAAAAAGGCCCTTTAAAGCCTTTGTCCGAGTCTCGTTCATATCACTCCTCCTGTAAGTAGCCCAACCTTCTGCTCCAGTTTCCCAGTTCTCTTTAACATTTCTTCTTAAGTAACGTGAGTGTTACACTTTAGTCGTGTTTTCCCTCCAGAGGCTGCAGTTGTGCAAAAACCTTCTGTCCGGCCCCCCCTAAACGGCTGCAGTGGCTCAGAAATACAGCATGAGGCGGGGCCGAGCCTCATCTACAAGACCTATGTCATTAGTCTGTATTATGTCTTTTACATTAAACAGCAAAAGGACTAAATGATATGGAAAGGTTTCCCAAAACAAATCAAACACACTCCAAGCCTGTCCCAGCTCTGGAAAGTCTTTATTTTATTTCTTTATTTCAGCCGTTTCCAAGCACTGGGTTACAAAGGATTGAGGAAAAAAAGGAAAAGAAAAAACACAATAATGTCCAAAAGGAGAAGGTTTATTATGTAAGACATTTAAGCTGTGAGTGAAGACAACTGTATACAGCGGGTCGTCTGCAGCGGGTCAGTCGTCAGTGGGTCAGTTGTCAGCGGGTCAGTTGTCTGCGGGTCAGTTGTCAGAGGGTCAGTTGTCAGAGGGTCAGTTGTCAGCGGGTCAGTTGTCAGCGGGTCAGTTGTCAGCGGGTCAGTTGTCAGCGGGTCGTCTGCAGCGGGTCAGTCGTCAGTGGGTCAGTTGTCAGCGGGTCAGTTGTCAGCGGGTCAGTTGTCAGCGGGTCAGTTGTCAGTGGGTCAGTTGTCAGAGGGTCAGTCGTCAGCGGGTCAGTTGTCAGCGGGTCAGTTGTCAGCGGGTCAGTCGTCAGTGGGTCAGTTGTCAGTGGGTCAGTTGTCAGCGGGTCAGTTGTCAGCGGGTCAGTTGTCAGTGGGCAGTGGGTCAGTTGTCAGTGGGTCAGTTGTCAGAGGGTCAGTTGTCAGAGGGTCAGTTGTCAGTGGGTCAGTTGTCAGTGGGTCAGTTGTCAGCGGGTCAGTTGTCAGCGGGTCAGTTGTCAGTGGGCAGTGGGTCAGTTGTCAGTGGGTCAGTTGTCAGTGGGTCAGTTGTCAGTGGGTCAGTTGTCAGAGGGTCAGTGGGTCAGTTGTCAGAGGGTCAGTTGTCAGTGGGCAGTGGGTCAGTTGTCAGCGGGTCAGTTGTCAGAGGGTCAGTTGTCAGTGGGCAGTGGGTCAGTTGTCAGTGGGTCAGTTGTCAGCGGGTCAGTTGTCAGAGGGTCAGTTGTCAGTGGGCAGTGGGTCAGTTGTCAGTGGGTCAGTTGTCAGTGGGTCAGTTGTCAGCGGGTCAGTTGTCAGTGGGTCAGTTGTCAGAGGGTCAGTTGTCAGTGGGCAGTGGGTCAGTTGTCAGCGGGTCAGTTGTCAGCGGGTCAGTTGTCAGTGGGTCAGTTGTCAGCGGGTCAGTTGTCAGAGGGTCAGTGGGTCAGTTGTCAGAGGGTCAGTTGTCAGTGGGCAGTGGGTCAGTTGTCAGTGGGTCAGTTGTCAGAGGGTCAGTTGTCAGTTGTCAGTGGGTCAGTTGTCAGCGGGTCAGTTGTCAGAGGGTCAGTTGTCAGCGGGTCAGTTGTCAGTGGGTCAGTTGTCAGCGGGTCAGTTGTCAGAGGGTCAGTTGTCAGCGGGTCAGTTGTCAGTGGGTCAGTTGTCAGCGGGTCAGTTGTCAGTGGGTCAGTTGTCAGCGGGTCAGTTGTCAGAGGGTCAGTTGTCAGCGGGTCAGTTGTCAGCGGGTCAGTTGTCAGTGGGTCAGTTGTCAGCGGGTCAGTTGTCAGTGGGCAGTGGGTCAGTTGTCAGTGGGCAGTGGGTCAGTTGTCAGCGGGTCAGTTGTCAGAGGGTCAGTTGTCAGTGGGCAGTGGGTCAGTTGTCAGCGGGTCAGTTGTCAGAGGGTCAGTTGTCAGTTGTCAGTGGGTCAGTTGTCAGAGGGTCAGTTGTCAGCGGGTCAGTTGTCAGAGGGTCAGTTGTCAGAGGGTCAGTTGTCAGCGGGTCAGTTGTCAGTGGGTCAGTTGTCAGTGGGTCAGTTGTCAGAGGGTCAGTTGTCAGAGGGTCAGTTGTCAGCGGGTCAGTTGTCAGTGGGTCAGTTGTCAGAGGGTCAGTTGTCAGAGGGTCAGTTGTCAGTTGTCAGTGGGTCAGTTGTCAGAGGGTCAGTTGTCAGCGGGTCAGTTGTCAGAGGGTCAGTTGTCAGAGGGTCAGTTGTCAGCGGGTCAGTTGTCAGTGGGTCAGTTGTCAGCGGGTCAGTTGTCAGAGGGTCAGTTGTCAGCGGGTCAGTTGTCAGAGGGTCAGTTGTCAGAGGGTCAGTTGTCAGCGGGTCAGTTGTCAGTGGGTCAGTTGTCAGTGGGTCAGTTGTCAGAGGGTCAGTTGTCAGCGGGTCAGTTGTCAGAGGGTCAGTTGTCAGCGGGTCAGTTGTCAGTGGGTCAGTTGTCAGCGGGTCAGTTGTCAGCGGGTCAGTTGTCAGAGGGTCAGTTGTCAGCGGGTCAGTTGTCAGCGGGTCAGTTGTCAGTGGGTCAGTTGTCAGAGGGTCAGTTGTCAGCGGGTCAGTTGTCAGAGGGTCAGTTGTCAGTGGGTCAGTTGTCAGTGGGTCAGTTGTCAGCGGGTCAGTTGTCAGCGGGTCAGTTGTCAGTGGGTCAGTTGTCAGTGGGTCAGTTGTCAGTGGGTCAGTTGTCAGTGGGCAGTGGGTCAGTTGTCAGCGGGTCAGTTGTCAGTGGGTCAGTTGTCAGCGGGTCAGTTGTCAGTGGGTCAGTTGTCAGAGGGTCAGTTGTCAGCGGGTCAGTTGTCAGAGGGTCAGTTGTCAGTGGGTCAGTTGTCAGTGGGTCAGTTGTCAGCGGGTCAGTTGTCAGAGGGTCAGTTGTCAGCGGGTCAGTTGTCAGTGGGTCAGTTGTCAGAGGGTCAGTTGTCAGCGGGTCAGTTGTCAGAGGGTCAGTTGTCAGTGGGTCAGTTGTCAGTGGGTCAGTTGTCAGCGGGTCAGTTGTCAGAGGGTCAGTTGTCAGCGGGTCAGTTGTCAGTGGGTCAGTTGTCAGCGGGTCAGTTGTCAGCGGGTCAGTTGTCAGTGGGTCAGTTGTCAGTGGGTCAGTTGTCAGCGGGTCAGTTGTCAGTGGGCAGTGGGTCAGTTGTCAGCGGGTCAGTTGTCAGCGGGTCAGTTGTCAGTGGGTCAGTTGTCAGCGGGTCAGTTGTCAGTGGGTCAGTTGTCAGCGGGTCAGTTGTCAGCGGGTCAGTTGTCAGTGGGTCAGTTGTCAGTGGGCAGTGGGTCAGTTGTCAGTGGGTCAGTTGTCAGTGGGCAGTGGGTCAGTTGTCAGTGGGTCAGTTGTCAGCGGGTCAGTTGTCAGCGGGTCAGTTGTCAGTGGGCAGTGGGTCAGTTGTCAGCGGGTCAGTTGTCAGTGGGTCAGTTGTCAGTGGGTCAGTTGTCAGCGGGTCAGTTGTCAGTGGGCAGCGGGTCAGTTGTCAGTGGGTCAGTTGTCAGCGGGTCAGTTGTCAGTGGGCAGTGGGTCAGTTGTCAGTGGGTCAGTTGTCAGCGGGTCAGTTGTCAGTGGGTCAGTTGTCAGCGGGTCAGTTGTCAGTGGGCAGCGGGTCAGTTGTCAGTGGGTCAGTTGTCAGCGGGTCAGTTGTCAGTGGGCAGTGGGTCAGTTGTCAGAGGGTCAGTTGTCAGAGGGTCAGTCGTCAGCGGGTCAGTTGTCAGTGGGTCAGTTGTCAGTGGGTCAGTTGTCAGTGGGTCAGTTGTCAGCGGGTCAGTTGTCAGCGGGTCAGTTGTCAGCGGGTCAGTTGTCGGTGGGTCAGTTGTCAGTGGGTCAGTTGTCAGTGGGTCAGTTGTCAGCGGGTCAGTTGTCAGTGGGTCAGTTGTCAGCGGGTCAGTTGTCAGCGGGTCAGTTGTCGGTGGGTCAGTTGTCAGTTGTCAGTGGGTCAGTTGTCAGTGGGTCAGTTGTCAGCGGGTCAGTTGTCAGCGGGTCAGTTGTCAGTGGGTCAGTTGTCAGTGGGTCAGTTGTCAGCGGGTCAGTTGTCAGCGGGTCAGTTGTCAGCGGGTCAGTTGTCAGCGGGTCAGTTGTCAGTGGGTCAGTTGTCAGTGGGTCAGTTGTCAGTGGGTCAGTTGTCAGCGGGTCAGTTGTCAGCGGGTCAGTTGTCAGCGGGTCAGTCGTCAGTGGGTCAGTTGTCAGTTGTCAGAGGGTCAGTTGTCAGCGGGTCAGTTGTCAGCGGGTCAGTTGTCAGCGGGTCAGTTGTCAGCGGGTCAGTTGTCAGCGGGTCAGTTGTCAGCGGGTCAGTTGTCAGTGGGTCAGTTGTCAGTGGGTCAGCGGGTCAGTTGTCAGTGGGTCAGTCGTCAGTGGGCAGTGGGTCGTCGGCGGGCAGCTGGGCCCCAGACTGCAGTGCGTGGCGGACCCTCTCCCAGAACAGCCCCCTGTGGCCCCGGGCCCCGCTCCAGCTCAGGTACGTGCGGCTCCTCATCAGCTTCCTCATCCTGAAGAACGGGCTCAGCTGATTGGACGAGAGCTCCTCCAGGAACACCAAGATCAACACGTCCTTCTGCTCGTCCAACAGACGGAAACTGCACCAGAGACGAGGACCAGGTCAGAGAAACCACATCTTCATCCTTTTATGTGACATGAACTTCACCCATAACCAGAGGAACCGTGTGTGAAGAGGAGCAGCACCTGGCCATCTGGATCTCACGGGAGCACCACTCACTGAGCAGGTACTGGTGGCTGATCACACACAGAGTCTTCCTGCTGCTGTAGATGGCCTCCACTATGTTCTCCATGATGGCTTTCCCTGAAGAACATCACACATGCAGACACAGGGGTTAGACACACAGCACACATGCAGACACAGGGGTTAGACACACAGCACACATGCAGACACAGGGGTTAGACACACAGCACACATGCAGACACAGGGGTTAGACACACAGCACACATGCAGACACAGGGGTTAGACACACAGCACACATGCAGACACAGGGGTTAGACACACAGCACACATGCAGACACAGGGGTTAGACACACAGCACACATGCAGACACAGGGGTTAGACACACAGCACACATGCAGACACAGGGGTTAGACACACAGCACACATGCAGACACAGGGGTTAGACACACAGCACACATGCAGACACAGGGGTTAGACACACAGCACACATGCAGACACAGGGGTTAGACACACAGCACACATGCAGACACAGGGGTTAGACCCAGACCAAGTCCAGACCAGGTTTCCATAGTTACCGGAACCAAATCGTTTCAGCGGTGAGGGGGATTTCAAGAGTTTCAAGGACACTTTTAATTAATTCAGTAGATTCAGGGTGTAACAGCAGTTGAAGTTACCTGTAGTTCATACATCGACCACTAGGCGGAGCTGTTGCTATGCTAATGACATTTAGAACGTTTACATTGCGCATTTATTTTATATATTATTATTTTCCCAACATTCAAGTACAATTTATCGGGCCATGTAATCAGTGATATTCGATTTATAATTATTTTATGTTTAGTAATGTTGGTAAGTCTAGTTTAAGGGCACGAAAAGGTCACTTCCTGTCTGTGGCAAAGCTAAAGAAAACAGCACAAGTGGCACGAAAAATACTCAAGCAATATATAATTCAACAAAATTTTTTGGAAAATTTTGCTCATCATTTTCAATTTTCACGGTCAGAAATTACCTTAAATATACTCAACAAATGAGAAAATCTTCTTGTAAACAAACTTTTTGGCAATTCCAGTTCTGTTCCCTTAATCCTAATGACTATTCTCTTCAAAATGAGCCATTTCCCAAAGAAATCCATTGATATTTGAGCTGGCAGTGCTAAGTGCAGGCCAGAAGCACACGTTAGCCACATGTTAGCCACATGCTAGCCACATGTTAGCCACATTAGCATTTAGCACAAACTTGTTGATTTCCCAGGTGACAGTGGTGCATCTGTGTAGAGGTTCATAGTCCAGATCCACAGTGAATGAAGACGTGTAAAAGCTCTTTTCTGAATAAACAAGGCGGCCATTTTGTTTTGGGGGAAGATGTGACTGACGCACCTTTGTGCACTGAGATAAATATGGAAAAGAAATGACCCACTTCATTTTGATTTAGTCCATTTTTGGGAGGTTAGTTGTTGCTGCTGCACTTTTGTTTGACACATTTGTGAAAATATTTTTGCTTTTATAACATTTGTCACTTTGGAGAGGTTTGTGCACGATGCTAATGAGATAAAGCACCAAAACATGTAAAAGTTTACAAATCCAACATACTTGGACCTAGACTTCTGAAATTGTGCACACATGCTGAGCACCAGTAAGGTCACAACTGCACTAAGTTTGGTGTGTGTGCTATGAAGTATATTTTCAGGAAAGATATTTCAGTTTATGTGTAATTTTCGATATATAAAAAAAGCTATATTTTTATTAATTTTATAACTAAAGAACCTTTTTACATTTTTTTGTCACAATGTCCTTCTAAATGTACAAAGACGCGACTTCTTGTCCTGATTCCTATGATGGTTCACATAAGCAATTTGTACAAAGTATGTTGTTTTAACAGTAAGGTTACTGTTTAATTTAGCCAGGCGAGAGTACATCAAAATAGGTGGTCCTTTAACAGGTTAATAAGTAAGCTAATTTTATTTTGAATCATTTTTCAGCAGTTCTACGGTGTGTACCTGTGGTGCAAGGTGTACACGAAATGTTCCCTGATTTCAGTCATTTATTCAAATTTCTGAATAAAGAAGCAAGAATTGCATGCAACCCAATCACCTCACTGCACGCAATAAAGCCACCGAATCAGATAACAAGCATCTATTCAAAGACAAGAAGAAACAACACTGTGAGCGCCAAAACACTCAGCACAAGTTCCAATGAAAGGGCAAATGTCACATGTTTCTTTGTAAGAAACCTGGTCATTCACTTCACAAATGCCGAAAGATGATGGAAAAGTCAGTGTAAGAAAGAATAAAGTTTGTACGGTCTGAAAAACTGTGCTTCGGCTGCCTCAAGTCCGGTCATAACTCCAAGAACTGTACTTCCAGAAGTGTGTGTGACAAATGTCAAAAGCCTCACCCAACTTCTCTACATCAAGACAGAGAGAAAAGAGACAAGGAACAAAGGCCAAAGAAAAACCAACAACCATCAAAGACAAATCCGGATACAGAAAAGGCATCAGAAACACAAGAACAAGAATCAAAGCAAGTAACATCCAACAGAGTCGTGCAACAAAAGTCGAAAGGTTGTACTTCCTCAGTTACACCAGTTTATGTGACAACTGTAAATGAAGAAAAGCTAGTGTTTGCTTTGCTCGACACTCAGAGCGATGCAACTTTCATCTTGAAAGACACAGCTGATTCACTAAGCACTAAGTCTGAGCCAGTCAAACTGAAGATTTCTACAATGACATCCAAAACAAAGATTGTGTCAAGCAACAAGTTAAAAGACCTACAAGTGAGAGGCATGAACTCTGAAACCAGAATCCAGCTGCCTACAACGTATACCAGAGACTACATTCCTGCCAACAGACTGCATATTCCCACAGGCAAAACGGCAGAGAATTGGTCACATCTGAAACATCTCTCAAAGGAAATGGCTCCTAAGCTCGACTGCGAGGTCGGTTTACTGATTGGATATAATTGTCCTCAAGTTCTGCTTCCTCTAGAGGTGGTCAGTGGTGAGAGAAACCAGCCATTCGCACAGAAATCTCTGCTTGGTTGGAGCATCACTGGCTACAGTGACTCTGAAGGTGATTATGAAGATGAAATAGGAATAAGTCACAGAGTTATCGTCAAACAGGTGTTGCCAGCTGTAGCACCCACTCACAAGCTCAAAAGTGAAGTCCACTTTGTGAGCAGGAACAAAGTCAAAGAAGTGAT
This sequence comes from Gobius niger, assembly GCF_951799975.1. Classification (NCBI taxonomy): domain Eukaryota; kingdom Metazoa; phylum Chordata; class Actinopteri; order Gobiiformes; family Gobiidae; genus Gobius; species Gobius niger. Next base: position 30,685,503 of record NC_136866.1, read on the forward strand.
CAATCCAGCTGAGATAATCAAAGTGTTGGAGATGGACTTTGTTGAAAGAAGTGTAGAAGAAGAGTCAATGTCACAAGAAGATCTCAAGTTTTTGGCTAAAGTAAAAGAAGGCATAAAACAAAAGCAAGATTGCCACTTTGAAATGCCGCTGCCCTTCAAGCAAGAAAGACCTGTATTGCCAAGCAACAAACTTTGTGCAGAACACAGGCTCAAGTGTCTGGAAAGCGTCTCAGGAAAGATGAGCGCTACTTCAAGGATTACGCGACATTCATGCAAGACATCATAAAGAGAGGCGATGCTGAGAAAGTGCCAGAGGCTGAGCTAAGTAACCAACCAGCATGGTATGTTCCTCACCATGGCATTTACCATCCGCAGAAGCCAAATAAGATTCGCGTTGTCTTCGATTGCTCAGCAAAGTTCCAGAATACATCTCTGAACGAGCATCTCCTGTCAGGACTGGATCTCACGAACACCCTCGTTGGAGTTCTGTGTCGTTTCAGGAAAGGACCTGTGGCCATCATGTGCGACGTCGAGCGCATGTTCCACCAATTTCATGTTGCTCCACAAGACCAAGATTACTTGAGATTTCTATGGTGGGAGGACGGTAACATGGATCAGTCACCATCAGTGTTTCGCATGAGGGTCCACTTGTTTGATGCAGCGTCCTCGCCTGGATGCGCAAGCATCTAGCTGCTCAAGGCGAAGGCAAGTTCAGTCAAGCTGCTGTAAAGTTCATACAACGCAACTTCTACGTTGACGAATGTTTGGCAAGTATGAACTCAGAGGAAGAAGCCAGAGAACTCTGTGATACAGGAAAGCTGCGCTTGCACAAGTTCATTAGCAACAGTGAGGAAGTGATTGCTACTATCCCAAAAGAAGAATGTGCAGCAGGTGCAACAGACCTGGATCTTGCACTAGGAGAACCAAAGATCGAAAGAGCCTTAGGTGTCCAATGGTGTGTTACCTCCGACACATTTCGCTTCAGAGTTATTGTCAAAAACAACCCCTTCACCAGAAGAGGAGTCCTCTCCACAGTGGCCTCGATATTCAACCCACTCGGATTCATCGCTCCATTCATTCTCGTACCAAGTCAATGGCGATACGTTGCCTCTGAACAAAATCCCGCTAATCATGCATCTCGCGGACTCATGACGAAGGAACTAGTGGAGTCCAACTGGTTCACAGGACCAAGTCTCTCATGGCAAAAGGAATTACCTAAAGAAGAGGAAGACATCAAAGTGAAAGAGATGAGTACTCAAGATCCAGAACTCAAAGTCACACATGTTTTCACTGTCAAAGCAAAAGAAGAAAATCTATCTCAGAACGTCTACAAAAGGTTTTCAGATTGGACGAGAGCTGTGAAAGCAATAGCAAGATTGAAACAACGTTATATAAAGAACTTGAAAGAAATGTCTCATGAAAGTACTACATTGCAAGAAAGAAAAGAAGCAGAGGAATCCATTATACGCACAGTGCAAGGTGAAGCATTCCATAAAGAAATCAAGTCCCTTGAAAATAAGGAAGAAGTCAACGTTTCTCATTCCAAACTACATCAGTTAAGTCCATTTCTCGACAAGCACAATATCCTGAGGGTGGGAGGAAGACTAACAAAAGCGTCTCTCCATCCCAACATCAAGCATCCGGCCATCCTGCCAAAAGAGCATCATGTCTCACGGCTACTCATCCAGCATTTTCATGAGAAGATACATCAAGGTCGAGGGATGACAGTCAATGAAATACGCGCTAACGGCATATGGATAATTGGCTGCATTACTGAAGTGTCATCATTCGTATTCAAATGCGTCAAATGCAGAAAGTACAGGAAATACAATCAAGAACAAAGGATGGGCGATCTGCCATCGGAAAGACTCGAAGCTACCCCTGCATTTACATACAGCGGTATGGACTGCTTCGGACCATTCTGTGGAAAGGAAGGGAGGAAGGAAGTAAAGCGATACGGACTCTTGTTTATATGCATGTGTTCGAGAGTAGTGATGCACGATAATGCCAATTTGAACCGATAACCGATAACCGATAATTCCGCATGTCCCGATACCGATAACCGATAATGACACCGATAATTATGTATATATATTTGCACTTTATTTTGTGACAAGAACTCGCTGTAACAGTTCACAGTTCTCCCCAAAATGTATTAACTCTACCAAGCAATATACAAGTGTATAAATAAAAATCAAATAATGAGTTTTACTTTGGGTTTGGGTCTCCACCTTTTTCTAAATCTCTGTTTTTTTTACAGTTCCATCATGAGCAGGTCTGACTCTGCTCATCTGTGTCACATCGTATTTAAAAAAAATATATATAATAATAATAATATTACTACTACTGCTTAATTCCTAGTATTTTTCTTTTTGTTGACATCATACTAATGAATTCTTATTTACAATCCTGGAATATAATCCTGCATTGGGCTCATTTATGCATTTGTGCCTCGTGTGGTAAAAAAAAAACAACAACCCATAGCTGCGTGGCTCATTTCATCAATGTAAAACTCCTCTCGTTCATAGCGCTTTAATCGCGGGGCTATCGTGTTTATTTGATCAGAAATGCTAAGATAATACATGGGTGTTCAGGCCTCGCTGTGTTCCAGTAATGCTCACTTACGTGAGCGGGTCCGCGGTTCACATTTCCTCGTCTTTTTCTCATTTTGTTGCGGTGCTAATGTTGAAGTTACTTCGATGTAAAAAGTCGAAAAACTCTTCCTTCACGGAGAGCGCCTGACAGCGCTGTTTTGCTGGAATACTCGTCGTATTTTTCTGCTAAAACCGTGCACAAGTCGGCCGTGGAGAGCGTATATCTGCTGCTGTAAATGTGCTGTCCTGAGTCTGCAGCAGCTCCGGGCTGCAGGACGTGCGGGCGGCGCCGCCGAGAGAAAGGCAGCGAGCTGGAGCCGCAGATTCAATGTAATTTGAGCTTATAATTATCGGGCCTAATTATCGGCCGAATTTTTTTTTATCGGCTTTATCGGGGATGGCGCCAAAATGCCGATAAATGCCGATAATTATCGGCGGCCGATATTATCGTGCATCCCTATTCGAGAGCTATCCACATAGAAGTCTTGGATGACCTCAGAACAGACTGTTTTCTCAATGCACTCATCGCAATACGTGGCAACGTCAGTCAACTGCATTGTGATCAAGGCACTGATTTCATTGGTGCAAGGAACAAGCTTTTAACACCAGCAAAGCAAGTGAAGGTCAAAGAGCTGGGTATAAGTTTTGTTTTACACCCACCTGCTTCTAGTCACATGGGAGGTGTCTGGGAGAGACAGATTCAAACAATAAGAAATGTTCTAAGATCCATTCTCGACCAGTCAGCTGCAAGACTAGACACTTCGTCATTGAGAACGTCCAAGTATGAAGCCATGGCAATAGTGAACAGTCGACCACTAACTGTAGAGTGTATCAACGACCCTGTAGGACCAGAGCCGCTGACACCAAACCACATTCTGACAATGAAATCAGCAGTTGTCACACCACCACCTGGAGAATTCGTCAAAGAAGATCTCTACCTGCAGAAAAGATGGAAAAGAATGCAGTATTTGGCGAATGTATTTTGGACCAGATGGAGAAAGGAATATCTGTTAAACCTACAGCAGAGAACCAAACGGAACAAGAACAGAAGAAACACAAGGATAAATGACATTGTTTTACTACAAGAGGATTGTGTTCCAAGGAACCAATGGAAACTAGCCAAGATCATCGAAGTCACCCCAGGAGCTGACGGCAGAGTCAGAAAGGTCAAGCTTCTCATCAGTGACTCTACTCGAGACAATAAAGGAACGCGTACAGCTAAGACTGTTTTAGAAAGGCCTATACACAAGACTATACTTTTACTTGAAGCAGAGTGAGGACGAAGAAGTAATGTTTGTTTGCTAAAGTTGTTTATGATGATGATTTATGTTTAATAAGTGAGCTAGTTTTATTTGACATCATTTTTCAGCAGTTCTACGGTGTGTACCTGTGGTGTAAGGTGTACAAGACAAAGAAATGTCCAGAGTAAAACATCAGTGAAGAAAAGAACGCTCGTGTCTCTCTTAAGTGTGAGCAACCCGGCATACAGGGATTTCAACTGTTTCGAGAATTTAACCAGTTTCAAGGATATCAGGACTTTAAGGATTTCAGGAGTTTCAAGGTTTCAACAGTTTCAAGGATTTCAGGAGTTTAGAATATTTTTCAAGTGTTTTAACAGTTTCAAGGCATTTTCAAGTACTTTCCTGTAACTGGAGTCACCTGGTTGGAAGTCGCGGTGGTGCAGACACAGCTTCCAGCCCTGCCGTCCCTCCAGCTCGGGCAGCAGCTGTCTGTAAACCCACTCCTCGTCGTGGACGCTGTAGGACACAAAAGCGTCGTAGATCTCGGCACAGCCCCGCCCTCTCTGCTGCCGGTGGTACAGAAAGGCCCGCAGCAGGTAGTAGCCGTACAGCAGATGGAAGCGCAGGAAGTGATGGATGAAGGTGGGGAGGAGCGTGAGAAGCACCAGAGCAGAGCTGCAGATGAAGCAGAAGAACCCCACAGACTCCCAGCACCAGCGGTAATCAAACTCTAACAGGAGCCCCCCCTGTTCAGATGGGAGGGACGCACATCTGTACTGATACGCTCCGTTCACAAACACCTGTTCGTTCCTGATGACCCACTCAATGAAGTCAGCGTTAGAGCAGTTACAGACAAGCGGGTTCTCAGAGAGGTCCAGGTGTCTCAGTGAAGGGAGCGCCTCAAACACCCTAACATTTATAACAGACACATCATTGTTCTTTAAGATCAGCGTCTGCAGCTGAGTCAGATTAACCTCAGAGAGAAAGTCCACAGATCTGAGATGGTTTTCAGACAGAACCAGAGTCTGTAAGACTGTGAGCGGCTGAAACAACTCTGGAACTGGAAGCCATTGATGTGTGTTTCTTATTTCCAGATGTAATAACCGCGGCGTGTGGAGGAACATTTTGGAATCAGGAGACGTAAAATGTGGATCGTTCACAGACAGCACTTTTAAATCATCCAACCCTTGGAAAAGATCTTTTGTCCAATATGTAAAACAATGATCAGAAACAGTGATTCTTAGCGTCTGCAGTGACGGTAGATTAAAGACCTGCTGCAGCTGTGAGCGCCCCCTGGAGCTGGAATGAGGTTCTACACCTGCGTGAAAGATGCAAACCGGAGACACACTCAAGTTTCTCAGGTTTGTGAGTCCATCAAACATCCTCTCATGCAATGACATCTCTATGATTGAATAAGAATCTAATTCCAATTCTGTCAGACGCGACATGTTTCTAAAGACTCCTGTTTGAAGCTTCTCAATCTTGTTTTCAGATGCATCTAAAACCAGCAGGTTTGGCAAAGTGATCCCAAAACTATCATCAAAATGGATAATTGTGTTTCTTTCTATGTAAAGTTCCTGAAGGTTCTGGAGAGGCTGAAACGCACAGCTGTGCAGTTCAGTCAGTTCATTATCACTGAGGTGGAGAACCTTTAACAGGTGCAGACCAGAGAAGTCCAAACAGCCGAGTTTACTGAGGCTGTTTGAATAAAGTAACACAGACGTGAGAGACGACATGTTCCTGATGGTCAGAGGGACTTTGGTCAGTCTGTTAGAGCCAAGGTTCAGCCTCGACAGACGGGTCAACATCTGCAGAGAGGAGAGGCCTAAGTCTGTCAGGTCATTCCAAGAAAGATGCAGCTCAGTGAGGTTAGAACATGGGAGAAGAAAGGAATCATTTAAAACTGAAATTGAGTTGTCAGATAAATCTAATGTTTGTAAAGTCTGGATCCCACAGGCCCCGTCCAACACAGCTCTGTCCAAACGGTCAAGTTCCATAAGAGACAGTTCCTCCAGTGACTCCAGGCTCTGGAAGATTAACTGATATGTTTCATCACGAAATCCAGTTTTACTTAAATCCAGAGTCCTCAGACTTTTGAGAAAAGCTTTATCTGAAACGTTCCACTGAAGATCAGTGTTGGTGTTTGATAAATCAAGTGTCTGTAAATGTGGAAACACATCAGAGTGAAGTGAGAACCTTCTCAGAGTCGAGCTCAGGACCAGGTCAGTGATGTTCAAAGGAAATGGAAACAGCTCTGACTCAAATGAAGTGAGAAGGTTTCCTGACAGGTCTAAGGACTTTAACAATGGACACAATGAAACTATGTTCACAATGTCACTGATGGACAGATCATTACCAGACAGACTTAACTCCTTCAGCTTTTTCAGAGGAACAAAGGCCGACTCTGAAATATGATGGATTTCGTTAGATCCTAATCCGAGGACAGTGAGGTTGGACAGGCCTGAGAACGTGTGGTCTGTGAGGTTTGTGATTCTGTTAAAATCCAAACTGAGCTCAGTTAAAGACGATAAATGTGAAAACGCTGCGTCCTCGATGTGAGAGATCTGGTTCCCAGCCAGGTCTAACATCTGGAGTTCAGAGAGACCAGAGAAATCACTCTGTTTGATCAAATCTATGTTATTTTCAGAAACGTCGAGATACTTGACAGATTTGGGAATGTCTGAGGGAATTCTATCTAATTCGTGGCTATTGCAGTTAATTTTCCCTGGATCAGTGGAGTCTATGGAGCAGTTGTGCAGAGAGTAGAGCCATGAAGGACGAGGCAGAAGCAGCAGAAAGAGGAGAGAGAACAGAGGCTCCATCTGAGACAGATCCTGTCAACACACAAACACACAACAGCCGTTTACAGGAAGTGAGAGGACAGTCAGTGACCTTCAGGACACTCTCTCCAACCGACCAACCGATCAATCGATGGTTTAAAAACTAAGACCTGGACCAAGACCAGACCAGGTTAGGTCATAGTTACTGTAACCAAGTTATTTCAGTGGTGTGGGGAATTTCAAAAAATGTTTATTTTTACAAAAATTGCAGCATAATACAACTAAATGGAGATTTTCATAATAAAAGCAGTATATTACAATAAAATGGAGATTTTCACAATAAAAGCAGCATAATACAACTAAATGGGGATTTTCAAAGTAAAAGCACTATAATAAAACTCACTGGAGATTTTCACAATAAAAGCACTATAATAAAACTCACTGGAGATTTTCACAATAAAAGCAGTATAATACAACTAAATGGTGATTTTCACAGTAAAGGCTCTATATTACAATAAAATGGAGATTTTCACAATAAAAGCAGCATAATACAATTCAAGGGGGATTTTGAAGACGTTTTTCGATTTGGGTAAAGCCAAACTGGAGGACATGTTAATGTGGGGGTCAGGAGGTTGAACTTCCTGATCAGGGCTGTATTTGTGTCCAGTGCCGTCATGGTAACGATGAGTTGGAGGCGTCACTCACCGCTGCTGCTGCAGAACTGAAACTCTGGAAACAGGAACTAACAGCAACAGCCGAGTCCAAACCAGGCCGGGTTCTACGGGGTCAAAGGGCACATTGTCTATTTGCAGCACTTTGAAAGTCAAACGCAGCCTCCCAAACTCTGCTGTCGTTTATCATTTATTTCATGTTTTTATCCACACATAAATCCTGGATCTAAAAGTGTCCTGATGTGAAACGTGACACTTTAAAGTCCTTCACTCTGAGACACTCACAGTCACATTGTTCTGGAGTTTGCTCTTCTGGTGCTCAGGGGTCTCCAACCCTACGGCCGCGGCCCCGGGCCCTTCACACTTTTATCATTAACAGAACACATTAGTTTCAAAATACACTTATTTGTGTCTCAGGCTCAGGATTTGTTGAAAACATGAATTTGTCCTAAAATATGTTCAATATTCTACTGTTAAACACTTTGTCTTTAAGTCTCTGGTTTAGTCCTGGTTTAGTCCTGGTTTAGTCCTGGTTTAGTCCTGGTTTAGTCCTGGTTTAGTCCTGGTTTAGTCCTGGTTTAGTCCTGCTTTAGTCCTGCTTTAGTCCTGCTTTAGCCCTGGTTTAGTCCTGGTTTAGTCCTGGTTTAGTCCTGGTTTAGTCCTGCTTTAGTCCTGGTTTAGTCCTGGTTTAGTCCTGGTTTAGTCCTGGTTTAGTCCTGGTTTAGTCCTGGTTTAGTCCTGGTTTAGTCCTGCTTTAGTCCTGGTTTAGCCCTGGTTTAGTCCTGCTTTAGTCCTGCTTTAGTCCTGCTTTAGTCCTGCTTTAGTCCTGCTTTAGTCCTGCTTTAGTCCTGCTTTAGTCCTGCTTTAGTCCTGGTTTAGTCCTGGTTTAGTCCTGCTTTAGTCCTGCTTTAGTCCTGGTTTAGTCCTGGTTTAGTCCAGGTTTAGTCCTGGTTCAGTCCTGGTTTAGTCCAGGTTTAGTCCTGCTTTAGTCCTGGTTTAGTCCTGGTTTAGTCCTGGTTTAGCCCTGGTTTAGTCCTGGTTCAGTCCTGGTTCAGTCCTGGTTTAGCCCTGGTTTAGTCCTGGTTCAGTCCTGGTTCAGTCCTGGTTTAGTCCTGCTTTAGTCCTGCTTTAGTCCTGCTTTAGTCCTGCTTTAGTCCTGGTTTAGTCCTGGTTTAGTCCTGGTTTAGACCTGGTTTAGTCCTTGTTTAGTCCTGCTTTAGTCCTGCTTTAGTCCTGATTTAGTCCTGGTTCAGTCCTGGTTTAGTCCTGGTTTAGTCCTGGTTTAGTCCTGCTTTAGTCCTGATTTAGTCCTGGTTCAGTCCTGGTTTAGTCCTGGTTTAGTCCTGCTTTAGTCCTGGTTTAGACCTGGTTCAGTCCTGGTTCAGTCCTGGTTTAGTCCTGGTTTAGTCCTGCTTTAGTCCTGGTTTAGTCCTGATTTAGCCCTGGTTTAGTCCTGGTTTAGTCCTGGTTTAGTCCTGCTTTAGTCCTGGTTTAGTCCTGGTTTAGCCCTGGTTTAGTCCTGGTTTAGTCCTGGTTTAGTCCTGGTTTAGTCCTGGTTTAGTCCTGGTTTAGTCCTGGTTTAGTCCTGCTTTAGTCCTGGTTTAGACCTGGTTCAGTCCTGGTTTAGTCCTGGTTTAGTCCTGGTTTAGTCCTGGTTTAGTCCTGGTTTAGTCCTGGTTTAGTCCTGGTTTAGTCCTGGTTTAGTCCTGGTTTAGTCCTGGTTTAGTCCTGCTTTAGTCCTGCTTTACTCCTGGTTTAGTCCTGCTTTAGTCCTGGTTTAGTCCTGGTTTAGTCCTGGTTTAGTCCTGGTTTAGTCCTGGTTTAGTCCTGGTTTAGACCTGGTTTAGACCTGGTTCAGTCCTGGTTCAGTCCTGGTTTAGTCCTGGTTTAGTCCTGGTTTAGTCCTGGTTTAGTCCTGCTTTAGTCCTGCTTTAGTCCTGGTTTAGACCTGGTTTAGACCTGGTTTAGTCCTGGTTTAGTCCTGGTTTAGTCCTGGTTTAGTCCTGGTTTAGTCCTGGTTTAGACCTGGTTTAGTCCTGGTTTAGCCCTGGTTTAGACCTGGTTTAGTCCTGGTTTAGTCCTGCTTTAGTCCTGGTTTAGTCCTGGTTTAGTCCTGGTTCAGTCCTGCTTTAGTCCTGGTTTAGTCCTGGTTTAGACCTGGTTTAGTCCTGGTTTAGACCTGGTTTAGTCCTGGTTTAGTCCTGGTTTAGACCTGGTTTAGTCCTGGTTTAGTCCTGGTTTAGACCTGGTTTAGACCTGGTTTAGTCCTGGTTTAGTCCTGGTTCAGTCCTGCTTTAGACCTGGTTCAGTCCTGGTTTAGTCCTGGTTCAGTCCTGCTTTAGTCTTGGTTTAGTCCTGGTTTAGTCCTGGTTTAGCCCTGGTTTAGTCCTGGTTTAGTCCTGGTTTAGTCCTGCTTTAGTCCTGGTTTAGTCCTGGTTTAGTCCTGCTTTAGTCCTGCTTTAGTCCTGGTTTAGTCCTGGTTTAGTCCTGGTTTAGTCCTGGTTTAGTCCTGCTTTAGTCCTGCTTTAGTCCTGGTTCAGTCCTGGTTTAGTCCTGGTTTAGTCCTGGTTCAGTCCTGGTTTAGTCCTGGTTTAGTCCTGGTTTAGTCCTGCTTTAGTCCTGGTTTAGACCTGGTTTAGTCCTGGTTTAGTCCTGGTTTAGTCCTGCTTTAGACCTGGTTTAGACCTGGTTTAGTCCTGGTTTAGTCCTGGTTTAGTCCTGGTTTAGTCCTGGTTTAGTCCTGGTTTAGTCCTGCTTTAGACCTGGTTTAGACCTGGTTTAGTCCTGGTTCAGTCCTGGTTTAGTCCTGGTTTAGTCCTGGTTCAGTCCTGGTTCAGTCCTGGTTTAGTCCTGGTTTAGTCCTGGTTTAGTCCTGGTTTAGTCCAGGTTTAGTCCTGGTTTAGTCCTGGTTCAGTCCTGGTTCAGTCCTGGTTCAGTCCTGGTTTAGTCCTGGTTTAGTCCTGGTTCAGTCCTGGTTCAGTCCTGGTTCAGTCCTGGTTCAGTCCTGGTTCAGTCCTGGTTTAGTCCTGGTTTAGTCCTGGTTTAGTCCTGGTTTAGTCCTGGTTTAGTCCTGCTTTAGTCCTGGTTTAGTCCTGCTTTAGTCCTGGTTTAGTCCTGGTTTAGACCTGGTTTAGTCCTGCTTTAGTCCTGGTTTAGCCCTGGTTTAGTCCTGGTTTAGTCCTGCTTTAGTCCTGGTTTAGCCCTGGTTTAGTCCTGGTTTAGACCTGGTTTAGTCCTGGTTTAGTCCTGGTTTAGTCCTGGTTTAGTCCTGGTTTAGTCCTGGTTTAGTCCTGGTTTAGTCCTGGTTTAGTCCCGGTTTAGTCCTGCTTTAGTCCTGGTTTAGCCCTGGTTTAGTCCTGGTTTAGTCCTGCTTTAGTCCTGGTTTAGTCCTGCTTTAGTCCTGGTTTAGTCCTGCTTTAGTCCTGGTTTAGCCCTGGTTTAGTCCTGGTTTAGTCCTGCTTTAGTCCTGGTTTAGCCCTTGTTTAGTCCCGGTTTAGTCCCGGTTTAGTCCCGGTTCAGTCCTGGTTTAGTCCTGGTTTAGTCCTGGTTTAGACCTGGTTCAGTCCTGGTTTAGTCCTGGTTTAGTCCTGGTTTAGACCTGGTTTAGTCCTGGTTTAGACCTGGTTTAGTCCTGGTTTAGACCTGGTTTAGACCTGGTTTAGTCCTGGTTTAGTCCTGGTTTAGACCTGGTTTAGTCCTGGTTTAGTCCTGGTTTAGTCCTGGTTTAGTCCTGGTTTAGTCCTGGTTTAGTCCTGCTTTAGTCCTGCTTTAGTCCTGGTTTAGTCCTGGTTTAGTCCTGGTTTAGTCCTGCTTTAGTCCTGGTTTAGTCCTGGTTTAGTCCTGGTTTAGTCCTGCTTTAGTCCTGGTTTAGTCCTGCTTTAGTCCTGGTTTAGTCCTGCTTTAGTCCTGGTTTAGCCCTGGTTTAGTCCTGGTTTAGTCCTGGTTTAGTCCTGCTTTAGTCCTGGTTTAGTCCTGCTTTAGTCCTGGTTTAGTCCTGCTTTAGTCCTGGTTTAGTCCTGCTTTAGACCTGGTTTAGTCCTGGTTTAGTCCTGCTTTAGTCCTGGTTTAGTCCTGCTTTAGTCCTGGTTTAGTCCTGCTTTAGTCCTGGTTTAGCCCTGGTTTAGTCCTGGTTTAGTCCTGCTTTAGTCCTGGTTTAGCCCTTGTTTAGTCCCGGTTTAGTCCCGGTTTAGTCCCGGTTCAGTCCTGGTTTAGTCCTGGTTTAGTCCTGGTTTAGACCTGGTTCAGTCCTGGTTTAGTCCTGGTTTAGTCCTGGTTTAGACCTGGTTTAGTCCTGGTTTAGACCTGGTTTAGTCCTGGTTTAGACCTGGTTTAGACCTGGTTTAGTCCTGGTTTAGTCCTGGTTTAGACCTGGTTTAGTCCTGGTTTAGTCCTGGTTTAGTCCTGGTTTAGTCCTGGTTTAGTCCTGGTTTAGTCCTGCTTTAGTCCTGCTTTAGTCCTGGTTTAGTCCTGGTTTAGTCCTGGTTTAGTCCTGCTTTAGTCCTGGTTTAGTCCTGGTTTAGTCCTGGTTTAGTCCTGCTTTAGTCCTGGTTTAGTCCTGGTTTAGTCCTGGTTCAGTCCTGGTTTAGTCCTGGTTTAGTCCTGGTTTAGACCTGGCTTAGTCCTGGTTTAGACCTGGTTTAGTCCTGGTTTAGACCTGGTTTAGACCTGGTTTAGTCCTGGTTTAGTCCTGGTTTAGACCTGGTTTAGTCCTGGTTTAGTCCTGGTTTAGTCCTGGTTCAGTCCTGGTTTAGTCCTGGTTTAGTCCTGGTTTAGTCCTGGTTTAGTCCTGGTTCAGTCCTGGTTTAGTCCTGGTTTAGTCCTGGTTTAGTCCTGCTTTAGTCCTGGTTTAGACCTGGTTTAGTCCTGGTTTAGTCCTGGTTTAGTCCTGCTTTAGACCTGGTTTAGACCTGGTTTAGTCCTGGTTTAGTCCTGGTTTAGTCCTGGTTTAGTCCTGGTTTAGTCCTGGTTTAGTCCTGCTTTAGACCTGGTTTAGACCTGGTTTAGTCCTGGTTCAGTCCTGGTTTAGTCCTGGTTTAGTCCTGGTTTAGTCCTGGTTCAGTCCTGGTTTAGTCCTGGTTTAGTCCTGGTTTAGTCCTGGTTTAGTCCTGGTTTAGTCCTGGTTCAGTCCTGGTTTAGTCCTGGTTTAGTCCTGCTTTAGTCCTGGTTCAGTCCTGGTTTAGTCCTGGTTTAGTCCTGGTTTAGTCCTGGTTTAGTCCAGGTTTAGTCCTGGTTCAGTCCTGGTTTAGTCCTGGTTTAGTCCTGGTTCAGTCCTGGTTCAGTCCTGGTTCAGTCCTGGTTTAGTCCTGGTTTAGTCCTGGTTTAGTCCTGGTTTAGTCCTGGTTTAGTCCTGGTTTAGTCCTGCTTTAGTCCTGGTTTAGTCCTGCTTTAGTCCTGGTTTAGTCCTGGTTTAGACCTGGTTTAGTCCTGCTTTAGTCCTGGTTTAGCCCTGGTTTAGTCCTGGTTTAGTCCTGCTTTAGTCCTGGTTTAGCCCTGGTTTAGTCCTGGTTTAGTCCTGGTTTAGTCCTGGTTTAGTCCTGCTTTAGTCCTGGTTTAGTCCTGCTTTAGTCCTGGTTTAGTCCTGCTTTAGTCCTGGTTTAGTCCTGCTTTAGTCCTGGTTTAGCCCTGGTTTAGTCCTGGTTTAGTCCTGCTTTAGTCCTGGTTTAGCCCTGGTTTAGTCCCGGTTTAGTCCCGGTTTAGTCCCGGTTCAGTCCTGGTTTAGTCCTGGTTTAGTCCTGGTTTAGACCTGGTTCAGTCCTGGTTTAGTCCTGGTTTAGTCCTGGTTTAGACCTGGTTTAGTCCTGGTTTAGACCTGGTTTAGTCCTGGTTTAGACCTGGTTTAGACCTGGTTTAGTCCTGGTTTAGTCCTGGTTTAGACCTGGTTTAGTCCTGGTTTAGTCCTGGTTTAGTCCTGGTTTAGACCTGGTTTAGTCCTGGTTTAGACCTGGTTTAGTCCTGGTTTAGTCCTGGTTTAGACCTGGTTTAACCCTGGTTTAGACCTGGTTTAGACCTGGTTTAGACCTGGTTTAGTCCTGGTTTAGACCTGGTTTAGTCCTGGTTTAGACCTGCTTTAGTCCTGGTTTAGACCTGGTTTAGTCCTGGTTTAGTCCTGGTTTAGACCTGGTTTAACCCTGGTTTAGACCTGGTTTAGACCTGGTTTAGACCTGGTTTAGTCCTGCTTTAGTCCTGGTTTAGACCTGGTTTAGTCCTGGTTTAGTCCTGGTTTAGTCCTGGTTTAGTCCTGCTTTAGTCCTGGTTTAGTCCTGCTTTAGTCCTGGTTTAGACCTGGTTTAGTCCTGGTTTAGTCCTGGTTTAGACCTGGTTTAACCCTGGTTTAGACCTGGTTTAGACCTGGTTTAGACCTGGTTTAGTCCTGCTTTAGTCCTGGTTTAGACCTGGTTTAGTCCTGGTTTAGACCTGGTTTAGTCCTGGTTTAGACCTGGTTCAGTCCTGGTTTAGTCCTGGTTTAGTCCTGGTTTAGACCTGGTTTAGTCCTGGTTTAGACCTGGTTCAGTCCTGGTTTAGTCCTGGTTTAGACCTGGTTTAGTCCAGGTTTAGTCCTGGTTTAGTCCTGGTTTAGTCCTGGTTTAGTCCTGGTTTAGTCCTGGTTAAGTCCTGGTTCAGTCCTGGTTTAGTCCTGGTTTAGTCCTGGTTTAGACCTGGTTCAGTCCTGGTTCAGTCCTGGTTTAGTCCTGGTTTAGACCTGGTTCAGTCCTGGTTTAGTCCTGGTTTAGACCTGGTTTAGTCCAGGTTCAGTCCTGGTTTAGACCTGGTTTAGTCCTGGTTTAGTCCTGGTTCAGTCCTGGTTTAGTCCTGGTTTAGTCCTGGTTTAGTCCTGGTTTAGACCTGGTTTAGTCCAGGTTCAGTCCTGGTTTAGACCTGGTTTAGTCCTGGTTTAGACCTGGTTTAGTCCAGGTTCAGTCCTGGTTTAGTCCTGCTTTAGTCCTGCTTTAGTCCTGGTTTAGACCTGGTTTAGTCCTGGTTTAGTCCTGGTTTAGACCTGGTTCAGTCCTGGTTTAGTCCTGGTTTAGTCCTGGTTCAGTCCTGGTTTAGTCCTGGTTTAGTCCTGGTTTAGTCTTGGTTTAGTCCTGGTTTAGTCCTGGTTTAGACCTGGTTCAGTCCTGGTTCAGTCCTGGTTTAGTCCTGGTTTAGACCTGGTTCAGTCCTGGTTCAGTCCTGGTTTAGACCTGGTTCAGTCCTGGTTTAGTCCTGGTTTAGTCCTGCTTTAGTCCTGGTTTAGTCCTGGTTTAGACCTGGTTTAGTCCTGGTTTAGACCTGGTTTAGACCTGGTTCAGTCCTGGTTTAGTCCTGGTTTAGACCTGGTTTAGTCCAGGTTCAGTCCTGGTTTAGTCCTGGTTTAGACCTGGTTCAGTCCTGGTTTAGTCCTGGTTTAGACCTGGTTTAGTCCTGGTTTAGACCTGGTTTAGTCCAGGTTCAGTCCTGGTTTAGTCCTGCTTTAGTCCTGCTTTAGTCCTGGTTTAGACCTGGTTTAGTCCTGGTTTAGTCCTGGTTTAGACCTGGTTCAGTCCTGGTTTAGTCCTGGTTTAGTCCTGGTTCAGTCCTGGTTTAGTCCTGGTTTAGTCCTGGTTTAGTCCTGGTTTAGTCCTGGTTTAGTCCTGGTTTAGACCTGGTTCAGTCCTGGTTCAGTCCTGGTTTAGTCCTGGTTTAGACCTGGTTCAGTCCTGGTTCAGTCCTGGTTTAGACCTGGTTCAGTCCTGGTTTAGTCCTGGTTTAGTCCTGCTTTAGTCCTGCTTTAGTCCTGGTTCAGTCCTGGTTTAGTCCTGGTTTAGACCTGGTTCAGTCCTGGTTTAGTCCTGGTTCAGTCCTGGTTTAGTCCTGGTTTAGTCCTGGTTTAGTCCTGGTTTAGTCCTGGTTTAGTCCTGGTTTAGTCCTGCTTTAGTCCTGGTTTAGTCCTGGTTCAGTCCTGGTTTAGTCCTGGTTTAGTCCTGGTTTAGTCCTGGTTTAGTCCTGGTTTAGTCCTGGTTTAGTCCTGGTTTAGTCCTGCTTTAGTCCTGCTTTAGTCCTGGTTTAGTCCTGGTTTAGTCCTGCTTTAGTCCTGCTTTAGTCCTGCTTTAGTCCTGGTTTAGTCCTGGTTTAGTCCTGCTTTAGTCCTGCTTTAGTCCTGGTTCAGTCCTGGTTCAGTCCTGGTTTAGTCCTGGTTCAGTCCTGGTTCAGTCCTGGTTCAGTCCTGGTTTAGACCTGGTTCAGTCCTGGTTCAGTCCTGGTTAAGTCCTGGTTAAGTCCTGGTTTAGTCCTGGTTCAGTCCTGGTTCAGTCCTGGTTCAGTCCTGGTTTAGTCCTGGTTTAGTCCTGGTTCAGTCCTGGTTCAGTCCTGGTTCAGTCCTGGTTTAGTCCTGGTTTAGACCTGGTTCAGTCCTGGTTCAGTCCTGGTTTAGTCCTGGTTTAGACCTGGTTCAGTCCTGGTTCAGTCCTGGTTAAGTCCTGGTTAAGTCCTGGTTCAGTCCTGGTTCAGTCCTGGTTCAGTCCTGGTTTAGTCCTGGTTTAGTCCTGGTTTAGACCTGGTTCAGTCCTGGTTCAGTCCTGGTTTAGTCCTGGTTTAGACCTGGTTCAGTCCTGGTTTAGTCCTGGTTTAGACCTGGTTTAGTCCAGGTTCAGTCCTGGTTTAGACCTGGTTTAGTCCTGGTTTAGTCCTGGTTCAGTCCTGGTTTAGTCCTGGTTTAGTCCTGGTTTAGTCCTGGTTTAGACCTGGTTTAGTCCAGGTTCAGTCCTGGTTTAGACCTGGTTTAGTCCTGGTTTAGACCTGGTTTAGTCCAGGTTCAGTCCTGGTTTAGTCCTGCTTTAGTCCTGCTTTAGTCCTGGTTTAGACCTGGTTTAGTCCTGGTTTAGTCCTGGTTTAGACCTGGTTCAGTCCTGGTTTAGTCCTGGTTTAGTCCTGGTTCAGTCCTGGTTTAGTCCTGGTTTAGTCCTGGTTTAGTCTTGGTTTAGTCCTGGTTTAGTCCTGGTTTAGACCTGGTTCAGTCCTGGTTCAGTCCTGGTTTAGTCCTGGTTTAGACCTGGTTCAGTCCTGGTTCAGTCCTGGTTTAGACCTGGTTCAGTCCTGGTTTAGTCCTGGTTTAGTCCTGCTTTAGTCCTGGTTTAGTCCTGGTTTAGACCTGGTTTAGTCCTGGTTTAGACCTGGTTTAGACCTGGTTCAGTCCTGGTTTAGTCCTGGTTTAGTCCTGGTTTAGTCCTGGTTTAGTCCTGCTTTAGTCCTGCTTTAGTCCTGGTTTAGTCTTGGTTTAGTCCTGGTTTAGTCCTGGTTTAGACCTGGTTCAGTCCTGGTTCAGTCCTGGTTTAGTCCTGGTTTAGACCTGGTTCAGTCCTGGTTCAGTCCTGGTTTAGACCTGGTTCAGTCCTGGTTTAGTCCTGGTTTAGTCCTGCTTTAGTCCTGGTTTAGTCCTGGTTTAGACCTGGTTTAGTCCTGGTTTAGACCTGGTTTAGACCTGGTTCAGTCCTGGTTTAGTCCTGGTTTAGTCCTGGTTTAGTCCTGGTTTAGTCCTGCTTTAGTCCTGGTTTAGTCCTGGTTTAGACCTGGTTTAGTCCTGGTTTAGACCTGGTTTAGACCTGGTTCAGTCCTGGTTTAGTCCTGGTTTAGTCCTGGTTTAGACCTGGTTCAGTCCTGGTTTAGTCCTGGTTTAGTCCTGGTTTAGACCTGGTTTAGTCCTGGTTTAGACCTGGTTTAGTCCAGGTTCAGTCCTGGTTTAGTCCTGGTTTAGACCTGGTTCAGTCCTGGTTTAGTCCTGGTTTAGACCTGGTTTAGTCCTGGTTTAGACCTGGTTTAGTCCAGGTTCAGTCCTGGTTTAGTCCTGCTTTAGTCCTGCTTTAGTCCTGGTTTAGACCTGGTTTAGTCCTGGTTTAGTCCTGGTTTAGACCTGGTTCAGTCCTGGTTTAGTCCTGGTTTAGTCCTGGTTTAGTCCTGGTTTAGTCCTGCTTTAGTCCTGGTTTAGACCTGGTTTAGTCCTGGTTTAGTCCTGGTTTAGACCTGGTTCAGTCCTGGTTTAGTCCTGGTTTAGTCCTGGTTCAGTCCTGGTTTAGTCCTGGTTTAGTCCTGGTTTAGTCTTGGTTTAGTCCTGGTTTAGTCCTGGTTTAGACCTGGTTCAGTCCTGGTTCAGTCCTGGTTTAGTCCTGGTTTAGACCTGGTTCAGTCCTGGTTCAGTCCTGGTTTAGACCTGGTTCAGTCCTGGTTTAGTCCTGGTTTAGTCCTGCTTTAGTCCTGGTTTAGTCCTGGTTTAGACCTGGTTTAGTCCTGGTTTAGACCTGGTTTAGACCTGGTTCAGTCCTGGTTTAGTCCTGGTTTAGTCCTGGTTTAGTCCTGGTTTAGTCCTGCTTTAGTCCTGCTTTAGTCCTGGTTTAGTCTTGGTTTAGTCCTGGTTTAGTCCTGGTTTAGACCTGGTTCAGTCCTGGTTCAGTCCTGGTTTAGTCCTGGTTTAGACCTGGTTCAGTCCTGGTTCAGTCCTGGTTTAGACCTGGTTCAGTCCTGGTTTAGTCCTGGTTTAGTCCTGCTTTAGTCCTGGTTTAGTCCTGGTTTAGACCTGGTTTAGTCCTGGTTTAGACCTGGTTTAGACCTGGTTCAGTCCTGGTTTAGTCCTGGTTTAGTCCTGGTTTAGTCCTGGTTTAGTCCTGCTTTAGTCCTGGTTTAGTCCTGGTTTAGACCTGGTTTAGTCCTGGTTTAGACCTGGTTTAGACCTGGTTCAGTCCTGGTTTAGTCCTGGTTTAGTCCTGGTTTAGACCTGGTTTAGTCCTGGTTTAGACCTGGTTTAGTCCAGGTTCAGTCCTGGTTTAGTCCTGGTTTAGACCTGGTTCAGTCCTGGTTTAGTCCTGGTTTAGACCTGGTTTAGTCCTGGTTTAGACCTGGTTTAGTCCAGGTTCAGTCCTGGTTTAGTCCTGCTTTAGTCCTGCTTTAGTCCTGGTTTAGACCTGGTTTAGTCCTGGTTTAGTCCTGGTTTAGACCTGGTTCAGTCCTGGTTTAGTCCTGGTTTAGTCCTGGTTTAGTCCTGGTTTAGACCTGGTTTAGACCTGGTTTAGTCCTGGTTTAGTCCTGGTTTAGACCTGGTTCAGTCCTGGTTTAGTCCTGGTTTAGTCCTGGTTTAGTCCCGCTTTAGTCCTGGTTTAGTCCTGGTTTAGTCCTGGTTTAGACCTGGTTTAGTCCTGGTTTAGTCCTGGTTTAGTCCTGGTTTAGTCCTGGTTTAGTCCTGGTTTAGTCCTGGTTTAGACCTGGTTCAGTCCTGGTTCAGTCCTGGTTTAGTCCTGGTTTAGACCTGGTTCAGTCCTGGTTCAGTCCTGGTTTAGACCTGGTTCAGTCCTGGTTTAGTCCTGGTTTAGTCCTGGTTTAGTCCTGCTTTAGTCCTGGTTCAGTCCTGGTTTAGTCCTGGTTTAGACCTGGTTCAGTCCTGGTTTAGTCCTGGTTCAGTCCTGGTTTAGTCCTGGTTTAGTCCTGGTTTAGTCCTGGTTTAGTCCTGGTTTAGTCCTGGTTTAGTCCTGCTTTAGTCCTGGTTTAGTCCTGGTTCAGTCCTGGTTTAGTCCTGGTTTAGTCCTGGTTTAGTCCTGGTTTAGTCCTGGTTTAGTCCTGGTTTAGTCCTGGTTTAGTCCTGCTTTAGTCCTGCTTTAGTCCTGGTTTAGTCCTGGTTTAGTCCTGCTTTAGTCCTGCTTTAGTCCTGGTTCAGTCCTGGTTCAGTCCTGCTTTAGTCCTGGTTTAGTCCTGCTTTAGTCCTGCTTTAGTCCTGCTTTAGTCCTGCTTTAGTCCTGGTTTAGTCCTGGTTTAGTCCTGCTTTAGTCCTGCTTTAGTCCTGGTTCAGTCCTGGTTCAGTCCTGGTTTAGTCCTGGTTTAGTCCTGGTTTAGTCCTGGTTTAGTCCTGGTTTAGTCCTGGTTTAGTCCTGGTTTAGTCCTGGTTCAGTCCTGGTTTATTCCTGGTTTAGTCCTGGTTTAGTCCTGGTTTAGTCCTGGTTTAGTCCTGGTTCTGGACTCACCTCTGCTCGGTTCTTGTGTCTCTGATCCACTGAAGGGTGTGAGTGCAGATGCTCAGAAACGGGAAACAAGGCTCTTCAGAAACTTCCTTTTTCAAGTTAATTCACACTTTAAGTTTCTTCACACTTTAAGTTTATTCTGTAGCGTGTAAGGACGGGAGGAGGAGTGTCAAAAGCGGATGATTCTTTTAATGACATAAAGCCTTATTTTCTTCAACAACGATCGAGCAGAAACCTAAGTCCTACACACAACTCCAACCACAGGAAAATTCCCCACTCTCTAAATTGTCCCCCCGGAACTTGGGGACTTAACTTGTGTTCCCTGTGTGAATAAACCCACTACAATTCACACTTTAAGTTTATTCACATGTGACCCACATTTAAACATGGCTGTAAGAAAATACTCCTCATACTCATGAACATGGTTATAAGTTATGAGTTATTGATTTTCGCAGTTGCACCTTGTTTATTTCGTAAACAAACAAAACTCTCTGTAATGTCGCCCTGACATCTAAAGAACGTCACGAACACGTACTGAACAAGAGCTGCTGGTTTAATGCACATCCGTGAGTCAACTGTTGGAAAGATCCCTCAGTACATCTCGCGTAGGTATATGGTGCATTCACGGACCACTTAGTGTGGGAAATAACACCATTCATTACATCTCCCCCTCTTTTTGAGAAAGTAATGTTCATATTATATTAATGTTCTTTGCACCCAGTCTCTGTAAACACAGAACTCCAGAGCTGACAACAGTCACGGAATCATGTACAGCAGTGCTTTCACATGTTAATCATCAAAACATTTCATTTACTTTTTTTAAAATACATATATATATATGAACATAACATATTGTAACAGTCTCTGTCATTGGTGGCGATGGCTCGCCGCTCTTCCTGCTGACCTCACTGCTCTCGGGCAGAGGATCTCCCGGTGACCCGCTGGTGGTTATATTCTTGGAAGCAGCGGCACTCGCAGTAGGTGACGGCGGTTACGTCTGTAACAACCTCCCTCAGGCGTTACCACAACATACGACCTGGGGGTGGAACAGTTACCTTGTACTGTCCCTTGTGTAGTCCAGTGTTTCTCATTGTCCACCTTCATCAGGACCCGTCTCCAGAGTCCAGTGGTGGTAAGTGTCGAACACCATTCCTGCGGTTGTAGTAGAATGCTTGTTTCAGCTTAGCTGCAGCATCCGCAGAGCGCGTCTCCTTCCTGTCTGGCCAACTGGGATCCAGGTTTGTGGACAGGGTGGGCAGCGCGGTTCTGATCTTTCAGCCCATCAGCAGCTCTGCTGGGCTGAAACCTGTTGAAGTGAGTGCTCCTATAAACCATACGAGCTAGGAGGGGGTTTTCCTGCCTAAGGATCCCTTTTGCCCTTTCTGCATGTCCGTTACTTTGAGCGTAATGCGGACTGGAGGTGGAGTGGACGAAATCAAACTCTGCGCTAAACCGCCTGAACTCTTCTGAAGAAAATGTAATAAGCTCCTCTGGAACCCCAAATCTAGCAAAAGTGGCTGCTAGCTTGCCTATAACCTGCGTGGTTGTGGCTGTTGGTAAGTTCAGAATCTCCAGGTAACGTGAATAGTAATCCGAAGCTACCAAGTAGGTTTTCTTGTTGTACTGGCATAAGTCTACACCCACTGTTTGCCCTGGCCTTTCTGGCAGCACTGCTGACATGAGTGGCTCTTTAATCTGAGTGTGTCTGTGAGTATTACAAAAATCACACTGCGTAACTTTGGTGTTTCTGTCGTTTGACAGCCCTGGCCACCACACTGACTGTTTGGCTCGCTCTCTACACTTCACTAAGCCTTGGTGACCATCATGAATTCTCTCTATCATCTCAGATCTCAGGGTGGTGGGAATGACTATACGGCTGCCCCTTACGACCAACCCGTCTGACAGCTCACCCCGCACTTTGTAAAAATCTTTACCAGCCTCTGGGACCTGTCGTTCATACTCTGACCAACCCGTCTGAGTGAGCTGTTTCACTAACTGTAACTGGGGGTCTTGGATAGTGTGGTCTCTTATCTGCTGCAGTTTCTGAGGGGTGGCTGGTCGGTGGCTGATGACTGCTCCGATGTGCACGGTCACGTCCTCTTCAAGTTGCTCGTCTCCGGTCTGTTCCAGCGACCCCTGGACAGTCTGCCACTGCCAAGGTCTTGCCCGGTGCGTACACTGCTTCTGCATTAACGCACCAGTCTCATCAGTAGCCTCTGACACCTTAATGAGACATTGTCCAAGTCTTTGTTGTTCATTAAAGGCACTAAGGGCTTGTGGTCAGTGATTAGTGTGAAAGTCTCTAGTCCAATCGGGTATTTCTCAAAGCGCTCACAGGCCCAGACGCTCGCCAGGCATTCCTTCTCTATTTGCACGTCACGAAGCCTCCTGGAGCAATATGCGACCGGCTTCCAGTCTTCTCCATGTTGCTGTAGGAGGACTCCCCCAGGCCCATAGCTGCTGGCGTCGGCCGACACCTCTGTGGGCTTGTCGGCATCATAGAAGGTAAGTACGGGTGCAGATGCCAGGGCGGATTTCAGTCTTTGGAAAGAGGATTCCTGCGCTGGACCCCACTGCCACTCCGATTTGGTTTTGAGCAGTTCATATAGTGGTTGTCCAACTGTAGACATCTCTGGAACAAACTTGGCTCGGTAATTTACCACACCAATAAAGCGTCTCAGCTCAGCAACATGATGGGGTTTCGGGACATTTTCTATCCCCTCCACTTTTGCTGGGTCTGGTCTCACCCCATTCTCATCAATGACGTGCTCTAGAAACCGGATTTGTCTCTGTTTGAATTCACACTTGCCTTGGTTCAGTCTCAGACCGGCTGCCTCCATCACTTCCAGGACCTGCTCCAGGCGCTGGTCGTGTTCCTCCTCAGTGTCTCCATGGACCAGGATGTCCATATACACCTCCGTACCTTCCAGCCCCTGCAATGTCTCCGCCATCTTGCGCTGAAATATCTCCGGGGCGCTCGATGTCCCAAGTGGAAGTCTGCAAAGAAGGGAGTAATGAAGGTGGTGAGTTTACGACTGTCTTTCTGCAGTGGGATTTGGTAGAACCCACTAGCGGCATCCAGGGACGTGAACACTTTGGATCCTGAGAGCCTTGGCATTATCTCCTCCACTGTAGGTAACACATATTTCTCTCGTGCTGCTGCTTTGTTCAGTTTTCGTAAGTCAGCACAGCATCTCACCTCAACTTTACTGGGCTTCAGTACGGGCACCATTGCAGCGCACCATTCAGTGGGCTCGGTTACTTTTTCAACGACGCCCTCTGCCTCCAGCCTTTGCAGCTCCTTTTTAACCAGTGGCATTAGTGGCAGCGGGACTCTTCTCGCCTCGTGGACCGCATACGGCTGTGCATCGTCTTTGAGCAGAATGTTCACAGGTTCAGCCTTCAACAAGCCGCTGGTTCCAAACACAGCGCTGACCTCCTCCTCTCTTAACCAGACCCATCTTCACCGCTTCTCTGCGGCTGAGCAGGCAGCTGTTTCCTTTAATCACATATACTGGAAATGTGTGGCTTTCTCCTTTGTATTCTGTGTTAGCCTCAAACATCCCCAAACACTGGAGTGGACCTCCAGGCCCTGAGAAGGCTGTACAAGGGTCAGTTTGTATTTCTCTGTGAGTAAACTGAATGTTTTGACACTCGCATCTGCCCCGTGTCTGTTTTGAATGTCAGGGGAACTTGGCCGATGTCTCATGTGACCGTCATTTATCCACGTTTGCTGGGCCAGTGACTTCACCTAAGAACTGGTACTGGGTGGTTTCCTTGAGTTCATTGTCAGCTTTGGTACGGCATACACGAGCCCAATGCTCCTTTTTGTTCCACTTTTTGCAGAAGCTTTTAGCAGCTGGGCTTTTTCTTTCATCATAGTGCTGTGTCCGGGATCCTCTTTGAGTGTGTGGAGTGTGCTGTTTGTGTGGTACTTTGCGACGTCCTTCTGTGGAAACGCCACTTGCAGCTCCTGCTGGGGACCGCTAGCTTGGAGGCTAATCTGTTTAGCCACCTCCTCCGACTGTCGTACTTGCTGTAGAACATGAGCCAGCGTCAGGTCTGCTGTGAGCTGCTTAATGCCCACTACAGGTCCATCTGTCTGATATGTTCATCCCTCTTGTTCCCACAGTCACAGTTCTCGGCGAGCTCGTACAGCACTCTTATGTTCGCCTCTGCCTTTTCCCCTTGCAGTTGGTTACGTTGGTAGAAACACGCTCTTTCGTGTATTACGTTGCGTCTGGGTATAAAATACTCATCAAACTTTGCGAGAACCCCTTCCCAATTCTTCTCATCATCTTCCCCGGCAAACTCGAACGAGGCGAATATTTTCTCTGCTTCGCTGCCCATGGCGTAGATAAGTGAGCAGACTCTAACCTCGCCATTTTCTTGGTTCAGCTTCGTGGCCAGCCTGTAGCGTGCGAACCTCTGCTTCCACTCCGGCCATTCTCCTGGGCTCGTGAAGTTAAACTCCGACGGAGGATTAAACTTGGACATCTCGGCTCGTTAAAGCTTTGCTTCTGACACCGTGTAATGTCGCCCTGACATCTAAAGAGCGCCACGAACACGTACTGAACAAGAGCTGCTGGTTTATTGCACATCCATGAGTCAACTGTTGGAAAGATCCCTCAGTACATCTCGCGTAGGTATATGGTGCATTCACGGACCACTTAGTGTGGGAAATAACACCATTCATTACACTCAGCAATTTAAGGGTTAATATCCCTGAGAAATACAGCATTGCTCTTAGCCAATGAGCTGCTGCAAAACAGCGCATTGTCCCGCCCCCCACCTCCTCCACCTCCTCCTCCACCTCCTCCTCCATCTCCTCCATCTCCTCCATCTCCTCCACCTCCTCCATCTCCTCCTCCACCTCCTCCTCCACCTCCTCCATCACAGTAAGTATTTGATCTGAATAGAACTCATCCTGTTTTCTTATGTGAGACTTTAAGAAACACGGATCAGGTTTTTTCGAGTCATTGGATTTGGAGAATTGGCCGATAATATAATAATAATATAATAATATAATAATGTAATATTATAATAATGTAATAATAAATATGTTTAAAATGAAGGAAAGACGATTTTATTCATCTTGTTTTCAGTCATGATTTTTTATAGAGAAACTCAGTGTGAGACAGTTTCACTCAGAGGAAGATCTAAAAATGTCCGGCTCAGGGTCCGATCACACGCGGAGCAACAGTGATAGAAACAGATGTTACTGTTACTGCATGTGTTTATGGACCACGTCACATTCAGGATCAACTCTAAAGTTCTTTTAATGGTTTTGAAAAGTCTTCATGGTCTCGGTCCTTCTTGGCTCCTCAGGGTCTCCTCTGGGACCACCTGAGGGGTCTCCTCTGGGACCGCCTAACCACCTAGCCACGTGATCGGGCCCGATTTCTGATCACGTGATCGGGACAGCCTCATGTTCTGTTCTGTGAATGACCTGATAACCCTCTGCCTCCTCCACGTTCAGGACCGGAGGAAGAAGCACTGGTTCTCACTCCTCTGGTTCTGTAGCCTTTAGTCAAACACATGCACTCTGTGCACGCCCACATGACGCACGTGCACAGTGCACGGACCTCGACCCCGACCCGGTTTCCAGGCTGTTCTTTGACTCTGTGTTCTTCTTCCAGGTCTTCAGGTCTTCCAGGTCTTCAGGTTCTCCAGGTCCTCCATGTCGGGGCTGGTCACTCACAGGGGCTTCAGGATGGTCAGAGGAACTCACTTCCCTCACGAGGTGGACCAGATCCCAGACCTGGAGCTGCGAGACTCCGACGTCTTTGCCGTCACGTTCCCCAAATCAGGTGAAGCTTTGGACATGTTCTTTACAAAGTTCCTGAGCAGAACTGAAGGGAATAATGAGCTGAAGCTGATTACTGGTAATGACCTCCTCATGGTCAGAGGTGAACGGGCTCAGGTGGACCTGGCTTTGCTTCCTGGAGCAGGTCAGGTGACTCTCCAGGCTTCCTCCCTAACCCTAAAGAAAAGTGTTTTGAAGCTTCAGACAGTGTGGAAGCTGATTTACAAAGTAACTCCTGGTCTGTGATGCCTTCAGGGACCATCTGGATGCAGCAGATCCTGCTGTTGCTGAAGTCCAAGGGGGACCAGGACTCGGTCTGTCAGGAGGACACTCTGAACGGGGAGCTGGTGCCGTGGATGGAGATCCAGGGAATGGTCCAGGAGTTCGTCAAAGCCGAGTCCCCGCGCCTCCGCGTGAGCCACCTCCCCTTCCACCTCATGCCCCAAGCGCTCGGCCACGGGACGGGGAAGGTCATCTACGTGGCCAGAAAGACGTCCTGGTGTCCTTCTACCACTTCCACAGGCTGGCGGTGATGCTGGAGACGCCCTCCAGCTTTGAGGACTTCTTCGACAGGTTCTTGAGCGGAGACGTGATGGGCGGGAGCTGGTTCGAGCACGTCAAGTCCTGGTTCAGTCACAAAGACCACCTGAACATGCTGTTCCTCACGTATGAGGAGATGGTTCAGGACCTCCAGGCTGTGGTGACGAGGATCGCCCAGTTCCTGGAGGAGGATCTGACCCAGGTAAACCACCTGCCTGTAAATGTGTTGATGTGACTAAAGTGACGTGTCCTCCTCACATACAGAACCTCACGTGTCCCAGGTATTTGAGACACTCTTCAAAGTGATTCACTTACTTATTGTCCATGTTGTGGCAAATAAATATGATCACATGTAAATGTTTGGTGGTTTTCGTTGAATCATTCCTGTGATTTTGATGAAGATCAGACACATTGAGGCAGAAATGTGAGAAATTCCAGACGCTGAACTCACTTTTCCTCCCACTGTTTCAGACTCAGGCACAAAGTGCTTTACAGAGACGTATCCGTTCACTCCACAGTCTGTGATGTTCTGGTGTGGCTGCTCACATAAAGAACATTCACTCCACAGTCCGTGATGTTCTGGTGTGGCTGCTCACATCATAAAGAACATTCACTCCTCAGTCTGTGATGTTCTGGTGTGACTGCTCACATAAAGAACATTCACTCCACAGTCTGTGATGTTCTGGTGTGGCTGCTCACATAAAGAACATTCACTCCTCAGTCTGTGATGTTCTGGTGTGGCTGCTCACATAAAGAACATTCACTCCTCAGTCTGTGATGTTCTGGTGTGGCTGCTCACATCATAAAGAACATTCACTCCACAGTCTGTGATGTTCTGGTGTGGCTGCTCACATCATAAAGAACATTCACTCCTCAGTCTGTGATGTTCTGGTGTGGCTGCTCACATCATAAAGAACATTCACTCCTCAGTCTGTGATGTTCTGGTGTGGCTGCTCACATAAAGAACATTCACTCCTCAGTCTGTGATGTTCTGGTGTGGCTGCTCACATAAAGAACATTCACTCCACAGTCTGTGATGTTCTGGTGTGGCTGCTCACATAAAGAACATTCACTCCACAGTCTGTGATGTTCTGGTGTGGCTGCTCACATCATAAAGAACATTCACTCCACAGTCTGTGATGTTCTGGTGTGGCTGCTCACATAAAGAACATTCACTCCTCAGTCTGTGATGTTCTGGTGTGGCTGCTCACATCATAAAGAACATTCACTCCACAGTCTGTGATGTTCTGGTGTGGCTGCTCACATCATAAAGAACATTCACTCCACAGTCTGTGATGTTCTGGTGTGGCTGCTCACATAAAGAACATTCACTCCACAGTCTGTGATGTTCTGGTGTGGCTGCTCACATAAAGAACATTCACTCCTCAGTCTGTGATGTTCTGGTGTGGCTGCTCACATAAAGAACATTCACTCCACAGTCTGTGATGTTCTGGTGTGGCTGCTCACATAAAGAACATTCACTCCTCAGTCTGTGATGTTCTGGTGTGGCTGCTCACATCATAAAGAACATTCACTCCTCAGTCTGTGATGTTCTGGTGTGGCTGCTCACATAAAGAACATTCACTCCACAGTCTGTGATGTTCTGGTGTGACTGCTCACATCATAAAGAACATTCACTCCACAGTCTGTGATGTTCTGGTGTGGCTGCTCACATCATAAAGAACATTCACTCCTCAGTCTGTGATGTTCTGGTGTGGCTGCTCACATCATAAAGAACATTCACTCCTCAGTCTGTGATGTTCTGGTGTGGCTGCTCACATAAAGAACATTCACTCCTCAGTCTGTGATGTTCTGGTGTGGCTGCTCACATAAAGAACATTCACTCCACAGTCTGTGATGTTCTGGTGTGGCTGCTCACATCATAAAGAACATTCACTCCTCAGTCTGTGATGTTCTGGTGTGGCTGCTCACATAAAGAACATTCACTCCTCAGTCTGTGATGTTCTGGTGTGGCTGCTCACATCATAAAGAACATTCACTCCTCAGTCTGTGATGTTCTGGTGTGACTGCTCACATAAAGAACATTCACTCCACAGTCTGTGATGTTCTGGTGTGGCTGCTCACATAAAGAACATTCACTCCTCAGTCTGTGATGTTCTGGTGTGGCTGCTCACATAAAGAACATTCACTCCTCAGTCTGTGATGTTCTGGTGTGGCTGCTCACATAAAGAACATTCACTCCACAGTCTGTGATGTTCTGGTGTGGCTGCTCACATAAAGAACATTCACTCCACAGTCTGTGATGTTCTGGTGTGGCTGCTCACATAAAGAACATTCACTCCTCAGTCTGTGATGTTCTGGTGTGGCTGCTCACATAAAGAACATTCACTCCTCAGTCTGTGATGTTCTGGTGTGGCTGCTCACATAAAGAACATTCACTCCTCAGTCTGTGATGTTCTGGTGTGGCTGCTCACATAAAGAACATTCACTCCTCAGTCTGTGATGTTCTGGTGTGGCTGCTCACATAAAGAACATTCACTCCTCAGTCTGTGATGTTCTGGTGTGGCTGCTCACATCATAAAGAACATTCACTCCTCAGTCTGTGATGTTCTGGTGTGACTGCTCACATCATAAAGAACATTCACTCCACAGTCTGTGATGTTCTGGTGTGGCTGCTCACATAAAGAACATTCACTCCTCAGTCTGTGATGTTCTGGTGTGGCTGCTCACATCATAAAGAACATTCACTCCTCAGTCTGTGATGTTCTGGTGTGGCTGCTCACATCATAAAGAACATTCACTCCACAGTCTGTGATGTTCTGGTGTGGCTGCTCACATCATAAAGAACATTCACTCCACAGTCTGTGATGTTCTGGTGTGGCTGCTCACATAAAGAACATTCACTCCACAGTCTGTGATGTTCTGGTGTGGCTGCTCACATAAAGAACATTCACTCCTCAGTCTGTGATGTTCTGGTGTGACTGCTCACATCATAAAGAACATTCACTCCTCAGTCTGTGATGTTCTGGTGTGGCTGCTCACATAAAGAACATTCACTCCACAGTCTGTGATGTTCTGGTGTGGCTGCTCACATAAAGAACATTCACTCCTCAGTCTGTGATGTTCTGGTGTGGCTGCTCACATCATAAAGAACATTCACTCCACAGTCTGTGATGTTCTGGTGTGACTGCTCACATCATAAAGAACATTCACTCCACAGTCTGTGATGTTCTGGTGTGACTGCTCACATCATAAAGAACATTCACTCCTCAGTCTGTGATGTTCTGGTGTGGCTGCTCACATAAAGAACATTCACTCCACAGTCTGTGATGTTCTGGTGTGGCTGCTCACATCATAAAGAACATTCACTCCTCAGTCTGTGATGTTCTGGTGTGGCTGCTCACATAAAGAACATTCACTCCTCAGTCTGTGATGTTCTGGTGTGGCTGCTCACATAAAGAACATTCACTCCTCAGTCTGTGATGTTCTGGTGTGGCTGCTCACATCATAAAGAACATTCACTCCTCAGTCTGTGATGTTCTGGTGTGGCTGCTCACATAAAGAACATTCACTCCTCAGTCTGTGATGTTCTGGTGTGGCTGCTCACATAAAGAACATTCACTCCACAGTCTGTGATGTTCTGGTGTGACTGCTCACATCATAAAGAACATTCACTCCTCAGTCTGTGATGTTCTGGTGTGACTGCTCACATCATAAAGAACATTCACTCCACAGTCTGTGATGTTCTGGTGTGACTGCTCACATCATAAAGAACATTCACTCCACAGTCTGTGATGTTCTGGTGTGACTGCTCACATCATAAAGAACATTCACTCCTCAGTCTGTGATGTTCTGGTGTGGCTGCTCACATAAAGAACATTCACTCCACAGTCTGTGATGTTCTGGTGTGACTGCTCACATAAAGAACATTCACTCCACAGTCTGTGATGTTCTGGTGTGGCTGCTCACATAAAGAACATTCACTCCACAGTCTGTGATGTTCTGGTGTGGCTGCTCACATAAAGAACATTCCCTCCTGTACGAGTCGCCTGCTCTCACACTGTAAACCGTGTTCTGATATTTACTTTTCTCACTCCTTTAAAGGTTTTGTTTCCGCTGCACAGAAGAACCTCTGTTTACTTTTACTGTTTGCACATTTTCCTGACTCTTCCTGCTCCTGCTGAGAGTTCTTCACAGCTGATGACGTGAGATCTTTTCCATTCAAATGTAGTCAAAGTGATGTTAGTGTCCACAGGGCGTGTCCTCTTCACCTCAGGCTAAAGGCAGGTGCCCTGGACACTGACACACACCTGACCTGCTCTGACCTGCTCTGAGCGCCCATCACCTCCATCTCTGGTCCAAACTACAGCCACTGATCTTCATAACAGACCATCCTCATCTCTGGTAAAGTCTTTTCTCTGTTTGTCTGAATATGAGTGAAAGCTGCTCAAACTCATCCTGTTTTCTTATGTGAGACCTTTAGAAACACTGTGTTTATCGTTGTTTTGACCTTTGCTGTGGGCGTTTAATGCTCTGAGACTCAGAGGAGCATTTCCACAGGACCAGACCAGAGTCTTTAGCAGATGTTTCCACAGACTAAGGTGAACGGCTCTCAAAGGCCCTCCAGACCCTCCAGACCCTCCAGCCCTGGGTCTGGAGGGTCTGGAGGGTCTGGAGGGTCTGGAGGGTCTGGAGGGTCTGGAGGGTCTGGAGCCATTTGGGGCAAAGGGTTCAGGCATCTGAGAGTCAGTTTACATTTTCAAAGTGATCTTTCTCTTCACAGTTTTGTTGAGCTCTACTATAACCTTCATGCCAAATGTTGATGTGAAAACATTAGATTAAAGTATACATCATGAACCTGCTCCTTATGAGTGCTATTTTTGTCCTCAATAACTCTTCACCCACTGCTCAAAGAAAGGAATAAAATAAAGACTTACCACCAGTGTTATATAAGAGGAAGAGGCGAGTAAAGGCCGGATATTTTAGGACACATTACACACGAAAAACATTTGCATATAGTTATTTCCTGTTGCTGATCAGACGAATCACAAAAGTCTTCTCTGCAGATGTTTGTCCGTGTTTAAACAAAGGTGTTTTGATGGGACTGAAGCTCCGTGATCTGCGGTCGTCACATGTGTGATGCCTTTGGCCACGCCCACAACGACCCCGACCCTTGACCCCAAAGACACTTCATTTTCTTTTCCAATACAGCCAAACTGTCAAACTGTCAAACTGTCACGTGTTTGTGTTTGAGTGATCAGAGTGCACTTTAACATGAACAAATAATGCTTCATATTGGAATATATTTTGAAAACATCCATTTCAATCAATATAGTATATAGTGACTATATAGTGAGTATATAGTGACTATATAGTCACTATATAGTGACTATATAGTGAGTATATAGTGAGTATATAGTTAGTGACTATATAGTGACTATATAGGGAGTATATAGTGAGTATATAGTCACTATATAGTGAGTATATAGTGACTATATAGTGAGTATATAGGGAGTATATAGGGAGTATATAGTGAGTATATAGTGAGTATATACTCACTATATACTCACTATATAGGGAGTATATAGTGAGTATATAGTGAGTATATAGGGAGTATATAGTGAGTATATAGTGAGTATATAGTGAGTATATAGGGAGTATATAGTGAGTATATAGTGCGGGTCTATGTAGTGAATGAGGGGTTAGGGACTAGTGTGGACATTCGGACACAGCCCCCGTCCTCCATCCAAAGGCCAGAAAACGAGGCTCCTGCTCAGTCAGAGCCGGGACACGGCTGTTTTTGTTCTAGACGAGTCCGTGAACATTTGAAATCAGTAACATCTTGTTGAAACAAAGTCTTGTGTAGTTTGAGCTGTTTTTGACAAACTGTTGCAGAGAGAAGTCCATGTTCTTGCCTTCAGCAGGTGGAGAACGTTTGCAAATGAGCACATTAAGCACTTGGCTTCTCCCTCTCACCTCCACATGCGACTAAGTCTCAGCACCTTTCATTGTGTTACTATAACACATGTGTTTGTTTCCTGTAGCTGTGTCTGTCCTGAACCAAGATGGCTGATGAAGAAGCTCCTCCTCCAGAGGTGTGTCCTGATGAAGAAGCTCCTCCTCCAGAGGCGTGTCCTGAAGAATCAGCTGCTCAGATCCAAAGTCTTGAGATCATAACCTGCAATGTAAACGGACTTAAATCAAAGAAAGATTATATTAAACATCTGGAAAAAGACATTTATTTTATCCAAGAAACACATTTATCAAAAGAAGAAGAGAGTGAACACCTTTCAAATGAAAAATACAAAACATATCACGCTCCATACAACAGTAAACAGTGCGGAGTCGCAATTCTGATTAAAGAAGAGGTTAAATTTACTGCCATCTCTGAAGAACGTGATCCAGAAGGCAGATATCTGATAGTTAGAGGATGGTACAGGAGCGGAACTCTGACTCTGGTCAACATTTATGGACCAACAAGATATGATCGTCCAGAGTTTTTTGAAAACATTTTTGAAAAATTAAAAGAATCAACAAACATTATAATGGGTGGAGACTTTAACCTCGTCATGGACCCAGAGAAGGACTCAGCGAATAGAAGAACCAGACAGAGAAATCAAAATTCAAAAGATTTGATTGAGAATTATATGGAAACATGTGACCTCTGGGACAGTTGGAGACAGAGGAACCCTAAGGTTCAAAAATACACCTACACGGCTGCTACCAGAATCGATTACTTTCTTGTGAGTAAGTCACTCATGGAAAATATCACAGACAATGAAATCCTGGAGAAATCAATGAGTGACCATAACCCAGTCCTTTTAAAACTCTGTGGCTCTGAGGCGTTTCTGACAGATCCATCCTTTGCTGACCTCAGAGAGGAAGATACAGAATTCAAGGCGTACACCGCATCTCCAATGAATGATGGTGAATTACAGCTGGAGGGGGGAGGAACCTCCATTTCAGCATTTGTGAACCTCATTACAGGACACACACTAACCCTGGGAGGCGTAAGAACAGCGTTGGAAGGACACATCTCAACAGAAGAAATGAAGACCCTTGAGGAAAAGCTTGGGACCAAAGAGCAGCCCGACCACACCCCTTTTTATGGTTTGCTGGAGGACCTGTGGGACATTTTAAGACAGAAACATCCAACTAGAATAACACAGCAAAAGTGGAGAAATGGGGAGTCAGGAGAGGATTATCTACAGAGAGTTAGAACTTTCTATGACCGACAGTCAGGAGCAGAATTAAACCAAACAATGGAGCAGAGATACAGGAGTGCAGTGGAGGCCGGGAGCCCAAAGCCAGTGAAAAACAAACTGAGACAGATCAGATGGTTATCATCCATGTCCCTGGAGAAGTGGAGAGAGCGTGTGTGCCGTCACATTAACGCTCACAACCAGTCACAGCAGAGCCGGCAGAGAGAGATGCAGGCGCAAGTCACCAGACGTAACCTCCAAAGAAAACGGACAACACGAGGACAGACTTCCTCAGATGTTGCAATAACTGAGGAGTCTCCAACTGCTCAGAGCTTTGCTTCTGCACGAGGGCCAGAGAATGATATGCCACAGCAACAGGGAGAAGACACTCCTATGGTTCAGGCTCCTCCTCTTCAACCGCAGCACCACCAGCCTGCACAGGGGGGCGCTGTGGGTCAACAGGGAGAAGACACGCCTATGCTTCAGGCTCCTCCTCCACAACCGCAGCACCACCAGCCTGCACAGGGGGGCGCTGTGGGTCAACAGGGAGAAGACACGCCTATGGTTCAGGCTCCTCCTCCACAACCGCAGCACCACCAGCCTGCACAGGGGGGCGCTGTGGGTCAACAGGGAGAAGACACGCCTATGCTTCAGGCTCCTCCTCTTCAACCGCAGCACCACCAGCCTGCACAGGGGGGCGCTGTGGGTCAACAGGGAGAAGACACGCCTATGGTTCAGGCTCCTCTTCTACCGCAGCACCACCAGCCTGCACAGGGGGGCGCTGTGGGTCAACAGAGAGTGAGTGATCCACGTATCAAAATATTGCACGATGCTAGAGGCAACGAAATCAAATTTAGAAGATTCTAAATTCTATGTGTTTACATGGGGCTGGAGAAGTCCACACAAAATCAGCCACTACACGAAAACAGAGCCATTTTACGGCCGCGCTGAGAAACGCTGCAGTGTCGACATGTCGGTGCAAATGAACATCGGACATTTTACACAAATCAGTTTTCTATATAATATAATATGTTCTTAGCTTAAAGTGTGAGAGTAACTGTATGGTTTACAAAGTCATAAAATTAGGTATGTGACCTGCTTGCTGCCCTGGGTTGACCATGGGCTGACCTGAGGAACAAAGGAGCTCAGGAGAGTCCAAGTACACAATTGCAGTCGTAGATTTATACTAGGGATGCACTGATACCACTTTTTCTAAAACCGAGACGAGTGCTTGGATTTAAGTACTCGCCGATACCGAATACCGATACGAGTACAAGGCATTTACTTCAACGTTTGGTTTGTAATTAGGTAATTTACTCATGTACATTTCCTTAAGTAAAGTCGGCGACACATTTAAGAGCCGTTATATTAGAATTGTGCTGATGCCATTTATTATTTATTTTATTTTAATTTTCATTCAGTTTATTTTTTTATTTTTATGTCTCTGTCCATCATAGACAGAAAAGCCCATGTCCTAAAGCTCCCAATGCCTGAGCTTTATTCATTAATGTTTTTATGTAACAATAGTATTGAGATGTTTCTTAAATGGTCTCTTTTCGTCTTTACTTCAGCTCCTGTAGATTTTCTCGTGTGTTTGTTGTAACTTAGCGAGTAGCTACAGCGTTTTCATTGTTCTGCTGCAGCTCATTTTCCCTCAATATAAACATGCTGTATGTCTTTGATTTGGATTTTCTGAGGACTTTTTAGTTGCTGGGTTAGTTTTTCAGATGAATAAACCCCTGGGCATAAAACGGCGTCAGAATGGCCAAAAGTGCGCTAGCCGCGAGTTAGCAACGTTAGCCTGTATGTTGTAAACACTGCAGACGCTGCAGCGAGTTAGCATCGTTAGCCTGTATGTTGTAAACACTGCAGACGCTGCAGCGAGTTAGCATCGTTAGCCTGTATGTTGTAAACACTGCAGCGAGTTAGCATCGTTAGCCTGTATGTTGTAAACACTGCAGACGCTGCAGCGAGTTAGCATCGTTAGCCTGTATGTTGTAAACACTGCAGCGAGTTAGCATCGTTAGCCTGTATGTTGTAAACACTGCAGCGAGTTAGCATCGTTAGCCTGTATGTTGTAAACACTGCAGACGCTGCAGCGAGTTAGCATCGTTAGCCTGTATGTTGTAAACACTGCAGACGCTGTAGCGAGTTAGCATCGTTAGCCTGTATGTTGTAAACACTGCAGACGCTGTAGCGAGTTAGCATCGTTAGCCTGTATGTTGTAAACACTGCAGACGCTGTAGCGAGTTAGCATCGTTAGCCTGTATGTTGTAAACACTGCAGACGCTGCAGCGAGTTAGCATCGTTAGCCTGTATGTTGTAAACACTGCAGACGCTGTAGCGAGTTAGCATCGTTAGCCTGTATGTTGTAAACACTGCAGACGCTGCAGCGAGTTAGCATCGTTAGCCTGTATGTTGTAAACACTGCAGACGCTGTAGCGAGTTAGCATCGTTAGCCTGTATGTTGTAAACACTGCAGACGCTGCAGCTCTAACAACATTAGCTCTGGTTAAATCCAGCTCAGACTCTGGTTTAGAGAGCGCAGTCTGTAATAAAGTCAGCTCTATGTGGATTATTGTGTTTACACTAAACTATTCTCCAGTTTGTTGCTTCTTCTCTCCTCAGCTGAGAGCTGCGCCTCGTAGCTGCGCCGGCCTCACGTCAAATGGTATCGGTTTCTGGTATCGGGAGTATGAGTATGAGCATGTGGTATCGGCCCGATACCCGATCCTGGTATCGGTGCATCCCTACTTTATATCGTAGTCATCTGAAGCAGGATGTTCATTTGTTTTCTGTTTGGTAAAGAATGCTCTGACCTTATAGATCAGCTCCTTTGGTATAAAAGCTGGCTGTTCTTTTAAACTTACAGACTCTCTGCGACCGTCTTCACTCTGTCATCTTGTGCTAAAGGCTCCAAGAACTGCTTTGCTTTCAGCACTTTTGTTCGCCACAACATCCACCATTTGGTGCATTGGCCGGGAACCCCATGAACTGCTACCTTAACGTGGTGGGGTTGTTTGAGTGCCCGAATGATCCGAGGAGCTATGTTGTCTGGGGCTTTATGCCCCTGGTAGGGTCTCCCATGGCAAACAGGTCCGAGGTGACGGGTCAGACGAAGAGCAGCTCACAAGACTTCCATGGACGTACACCAATCAAGGACCGTGACGTCGCCCGGCATGGCGCAGCCGGGGCCCCACCCTGGAGCCAGACCTGGGGTTGGGGCCCGAACGCGAGCGTCTGGTGGCCGGGTCTCTGCCCACGGGGCCCGCCCTCCTGTGGACTCACCACCCGCAGAGGGATCCGTAGGGGTCGGGTGCAGAGAGGACTGGGTGGCAGTCAGAGGCAGGTGCCTCGACGACCTGGTCCGCATGCACAGCTTCTGGCGTTCGGGACATGGAACGTCACCTCGCTGGGGGGGAAGGAGCCTGAGCTTGTGCGGGAGGTGGAGAGATACCGACTAGATATAGTCGGGCTCACCTCCACGCACAGCTTGGGTTCCGGATCCCAACTCCTGGAGAGAGGCTGGACTCTCCATTTTTCTGGAGTTGCCCGCGGGGAGAGGCGGCGGGCTGGGGTGGGTTTGCTCATATCCCCCCAGCTCAGCCGCCACGTGTTGGAGTTCACCCCGGTGGACGAGAGGGTCGCGTCCCTACGCCTTCGGGTCGGGGACAGGTCTCTCACCGTTGTCTCGGCCTACGGGCCCAACATCGGTGCAGAGTACCCGGCCTTCTTGGAGTCCCTGGGAGGGGTACTAGATAGTGCTCCGACTGGGGACTCCATTGTTCTGCTGGGGGACTTCAACGCCCACGTGGGTAACGACAGTGAGACCTGGGAGGGAGTGATTGGGAGGAACGGCCTCCCCGATCTGAACCCGAGTGGTGTTCTGTTATTGGACTTCTGTGCTAGTCACAGTTTGTCCATAACGAACACCATGTTCGAGCACAAGGGTGTCCATAAGTGCACGTGGCACCAGGACACCCTAGGCAGGAGGTCGATGATCGACTTTGTAGTTGTGTCGTCTGACCTCCGGCCGCGTGTCTCGGACACTCGGGTGAAGAGAGGGGCGGAGCTGTCAACCGATCACCACCTGGTGGTGAGCTGGATCCGCTGGCAGGGGAGGAAGCCGGTCAGACCTGGCAGGCCCAAGCGTGTTGTGAGGGTCTGCTGGGAACGTCTGGTGGATCCCTCTGTCAGTGGGGTCTTCAACTCCCACCTCCGGAAGAGCTTCACCCAGATTCCGGGGGAGGCGGGGGACATGGAGTCAGAGTGGACTCTGTTCTCCTCCTCCATTGTCGATGCGGCTGCTCGTAGTTGTGGCCGTAAGGTCTCTGGTGCCTGTCGCGGCGGCAATCCCCGAACCCGGTGGTGGCGCCCGGAAGTAAGGGATGCCGTCAAGCTGAAGAAGGAGTCCTACCTGGCCTTGTTGGCTTGTGGGACTCCTGAGGCAGCTGAGAGGTACCGGCAGGCCAAGCGTGCTGCAGCTCGTGCGGTCGCGGAGGCTAAAACTCGGGTCTGGGAGGAGTTCGGGGAGGCCATGGAGGAAGACTATCGGTCGGCCTCGAAGAGATTCTGGCAAACCATCCGGCGCCTCAGGAGGGGGAAGCAGTGCTTCACCAACACTGTTTACAGTGCGGGTGGGGGGCTGCTGACCTCGACTGGGGATGTCGTCGGGCGGTGGAAGGAGTACTTCGAGGACCTCCTCAATCCCGTCGTCACGTCTTCCAATGAGGAAGCAGAGGCTGGGGACTCGGAGGTGGGCTCGCCCATCACCGGGGCTGAAGTCACCAAGGTGGTGAGAAAGCTCCTTGGTGGCAAGGCTCCGGGGGTGGATGAGATTCGCCCTGAGTACCTTAAGTCTCTGGATGTTGTAGGACTGTCTTGGCTGACACGTCTCTGCAACATCGCGTGGCGGTCGGGGACAGTGCCCCTGGATTGGCAGACCGGGGTGGTGGTCCCTCTCTTTAAAAAGGGGGATCGGAGGGTGTGTTCCAATTACAGAGGAATCACCCTCCTTAGCCTCCCCGGTAAGGTCTATTCCGGGGTGCTGGAGAGGAGGATCCGGCCGATAGTTGAACCTCGGATTCAGGAGGAACAATGCGGTTTTCGTCCTGGTCGTGGCCACTGGACCAGCTCTATACCCTTCATCGGGTACTCGAGGGTTCGTGGGAGTTCGCCCAACCAGTCCACATGTGTTTTGTGGATCTGGAGAAAGCGTTCGACCGCGTCCCTCGTGGTGCCCTGTGGGGGGTGCTCCGGGAGTATGGGGTCCGGGGCCCTCTGCTAAGGGCTGTCCGTTCCCTGTATGACCGCAGCAGGAGCTTGGTTCGCATTGCCGGCAGTAAGTCAAACCTGTTCCCGGTGCGTGTTGGTCTCCGCCAGGGCTGCCCTTTGTCACCGGTTCTGTTCATTACTTTTATGGACAGAATTTCTAGGCGCAGCCAGGGGCCGGAGGGTGTCCGGTTTGGGAGCCTCAGAGTCTCATCTCTGCTGTTTGCAGACAATGTTGTTCTGATGGC
The DNA here is from genome assembly GCF_951799975.1 of Gobius niger. NCBI lineage: Eukaryota > Metazoa > Chordata > Actinopteri > Gobiiformes > Gobiidae > Gobius > Gobius niger. Next base: position 30,723,777 of record NC_136866.1, read on the forward strand.
TTCAACGAACCAGGACCTTCAGCACGCACTGGGGCGGTTTGCAGCCGAGTGTGTAGCGGCCGGGATGGGGATCAGCACCTCCAAATCCGAGGCCATGGTTCTCCACCGGAAAAAGGTGGCTTCCCCTCTTCAGGTCGGTGGGGAGTCCTTACCTCAAGTGGAGGAGTTCAAGTATCTCGGGGTCTTGTTCACGAGTGAGGGACGGATGGAGCGTGAGATCGATAGACGGATCGGTGCAGCGTCAGTAGTGATGCGGTCGCTGTATCGGTCTGTCGTGGTGAAGAGGGAGCTGAGTCGGGGGGCAAAGCTCTCGATTTACCGATCGATCTACGTTCCCACCCTCACCTATGGTCATGAGATTTGGGTCATGACCGAAAGGACAAGATCGCGAATACAAGCGGCCGAAATGAGTTTCCTTCGCAGGGTGGCTGGGCGCACCCTCCGAGATCGGGTGAGGAGCTCAGTTACCCGGGAGGAGCTCGGAGTAGAGTCGCTGCTCCTCCACGTCGAAAGGAGCCAGCTGAGGTGGCTCGGGCATCTGTTTCGGATGCCTCCTGGTCGCCTCCCGCGGGAGGTGTTCCAGGCATGTCCTAGTGGGACAAGGCCTCGTGGAAGGCCCAGGACACGGTGGTGGGACTATGTCTCCGAGCTGGCCCGGTGTCGCCTCGGGGTCAGAACAGCTGGAGGAGGTGTGGCCTCAGGGTCAGAACAGCTGGAGGAGGTGTGGCCTCGGGGTCAGAACAGCTGGAGGAGGTGTGGCCTCAGGGTCAGAACAGCTGGAGGAAGTGTGTGTGGATCGGGAAGTTTGGGCATCTCTGCTGAGACTGCTGCCCCCGCGACCCGGCCCCGGATAAAGCGGAAGAAAATGGATGGATGGATGGATGGATGGGCCGGGAAAACAACAGCAAAATGAAATCTTTTTTGAGAAAACCCACGACAGTTGATTTCAGGCCTGACGAGTGACGCCATCGCAGGGAGTCTCCATAGAGCCTTTTCCACCTTCATTCAAAAGAGAACTCTCCTCTAACAGGTAATGCAGAAACCTTTTTACACAATATCTGCAAAATGGATGAATCTAAAGTTGTTTTGAATGATTGTCCGAGCTCTATGTTTGTTTGTGTTTTGTGTCTGTCTTGTTTTTGTTTGTTTATTTATGGAAATAGTATATTTTAAAGGAAATAAGTTATATGCGCAGTGAAATAAGTGATGTGTTGAAATAAGCAATAATGTTTAGCTGCAGACCCGGAGCCGAGACAAATCTACCGTGAAAAGCGAATCCACCGTGATAGTGCGCCCTCTGCTGGATATAGACAGATATACGACAGTGTTTAGCTCATGTTTTACAGTTGTATCGTTGGGATTATTTTGTGTAATTTAGAATATGTTGACATGTAACTTAGTTTAGGCGACATGTACTATTATCTGGGTTATTTTATGAAATTAAAAGTGTGTGTTTTACTCCTTTCATTGTATTTTGTAGGACAGAGCTTCATTTGTTCATTTGTTCATTAAGGGACAGAGACAATATTTTGTTCCTGTTTTCCTAAATTCAGCAGCATCTTTATGTCAACTTCACAAAACAAAAGACCAACACTGATGTCATTAATGTGTAAATATCAAATGTTGTAATTCTGGGCTAATAATAATAATAATAATAATAATAATAATAATAATAATAATAATAATAATACGGTCAAAACTAGTCTGGAATGACATATACAGGCAACAATGTGCCATAATAATGGTGCCATAACTTTTTATAAATTTTATTTGTCCTTTATTTATCCAGGATAAAACTCTCCAGAGTGTCCAGGCCAAGATTCTTTAAAATTAAAATATGCAATAATTTGCCATAGATAGTAAACGATACCCGTAATACATAATTATGAATAAATTATATATTAATTTTACAGTCTGCAATTGCATCTTTTGGGTAGCATGAAACTGGGATTATGTATTGTTTTTACCCATTTACAACTAGCATAAATGCTATCTTAAGCAGACAATTAATGTGTCATCTTCTCTTTATCAACAACATTAATGTGTCATCTTCTCTTTATCAACAACATTAATGTGTCATCTTCTCTTTATCAAACAACATTAATGTGTCATCTTCTCTTTATCAACAACATTAATGTGTCATGTTATCTTTATCAAACAACATTAATGTGTCATGTTATCTTTATCAAACAACATTAATGTGTCATGTTATCTTTATCAAACAACATTAATGTGTCATGTTATCTTTATCAAACAACATTAATGTGTCATGTTATCTTTATCAAACAACATTAATGTGTCATCTTCTCTTTATCAAACAACATTAATGTGTCAAAAACAGATGATAAAGAAACCAATTGACTGTACTGACTGTGGAAGATTTTCATAGTAATGGGGGTTAAGTTTTGAAGTTGATGATTGGACTCATTCAAATGTATTGAACCTTGTTGTAATCGTCCCAGAGTCCATATAAAAATACAAATAAAACGCCCCTAACATCTATGAAGTACTGACTGTTCTTTTGCTAGTTTTCCAAAGCATCTGTTTTTGTAAAAGACACCAATGGAGAATCAGCAATTTCCTGAGTATCTCCTGTTTTATTCGGGCTGTGTGTTGTGCTTGGTTTGTTTTTACCCTGGCCTGATTCTCTGTCTTCTCCCCTTGAGCTGAGAGATATGCTTAACTCCGCCCCTTTCCCTTTGTTCAGGGTCGTCAATCACAGCAGAGCTTGAGGCTGTAAAACACTGTTGAAAACTTCCCAGCTTACCATCAAGTTTGTAAGAGTATAAGGCATATTTAAAAACAGAAACAACAATTCTAAATAATTGAGTAATGTATCTAAAGAGTAGTTTTAAGATCAGCAACCTCTTGTAAGTCTATGGTCAATCAAATTAGCTGCACTGGTAATTGACAAATCATTTATCCAAACGAAATTGGGATTTTATTTTGGTCAAATCACCTAGTCCTGTTCATTATTCATGTTAATGTTGGATACTGAATCCTCTTTCTCTTAGTTGCTTTTGGGATCACACATTTCTTGTAAATTAGAAACAATTAAATTTGGTAACAATTGTAAATGTGCCACAATGTCTTGCATTTGGACTTGATGAAATGATAATGTTGATATTAAGTGTCAAATGTTAAGCAAACAAGCCTAAAACTAAACGAATGGGAAATTGTTATTGTCCACCCATGTCTAATTCTAAGTGTTTTGTATGACTGAAGGTTCATACTGTCTTCTTAGGTTAAGTCTATTATAGTTTTGTTTCTTATAGTAAGACAGAAAGGTTTAGTTTACCTGCTTGACTAGTTTCGATCACTTCCTGTGATCTTCCTCAGAAGCGCCCCCTGGTGGTGGAGTTGCCGTGTCGTAGGCAGTGCACATGGATTTTCCAGTCAGTAGGGAGAGCTTACGCCCCCGACTGACTGGCGCCCTCTCCAGGACAGGAAATGCGATGTCATTTACAAAATCCCATGCTTATCATGCAATAAAACATATGTGGGGGAGACGGGGCGATCATTCCGCACACGAAAGAAAGAACATCAGAAGGAATGTGAAAAGGAGACGGCCAACAGACAAACAAGAGCAATAAAAGAACAAGCAATGCAAGAAAATCTCAGATCAGCCACATCAGACCACTGTAAGAGAACCACAAATCAGCCACATCAGACCACTGTAAGAGAACCACAAATCAGCCATATCAGACCACTGTAAGAGAACCACAAATCAGCCATATCAGACCCCTGTGAGAGAACCACAAATCAGCCACATCAGACCACTGTAAGAGAACCACAAATCAGCCACATCAGACCACTGTAAGAGAACCACAAATCAGCCATATCAGACCACTGTAAGAGAACCACAAATCAGCCATATCAGACCACTGTAAGAGAACCACAAATCAGCCACATCAGACCACTGTAAGAGAACCACAAATCAGCCACATCAGACCACTGTAAGAGAACCACAAATCAGCCACATCAGACCACTGTAAGAGAACCACAAATCAGCCACATCAGACCACTGTAAGAGAACCACAAATCAGCCACATCAGACCCCTGTAAGAGAACCACAAATCAGCCATATCAGACCACTGTAAGAGAACCACAAATCAGCCATATCAGACCACTGTAAGAGAACCACAAATCAGCCACATCAGACCACTGTAAGAGAACCACAAATCAGCCACATCAGACCACTGTAAGAGAACCACAAATCAGCCATATCAGACCACTGTAAGAGAACCACAAATCAGCCATATCAGACCACTGTAAGAGAACCACAAATCAGCCACATCAGACCACTGTAAGAGAACCACAAATCAGCCACATCAGACCACTGTAAGAGAACCACAAATCAGCCACATCAGACCACTGTAAGAGAACCACAAATCAGCCACATCAGACCACTGTAAGAGAACCACAAATCAGCCATATCAGACCACTGTAAGAGAACCACAAATCAGCCATATCAGACCACTGTAAGAGAACCACAAATCAGCCATATCAGACCACTGTAAGAGAACCACAAATCAGCCACATCAGACCACTGTAAGAGAACCACAAATCAGCCATATCAGACCACTGTAAGAGAACCACAAATCAGCCATATCAGACCCCTGTAAGAGAACCACAAATCAGCCATATCAGACCACTGTAAGAGAACCACAAATCAGCCATATCAGACCCCTGTAAGAGAACCACAAATCAGCCATATCAGAACACTGTAAGAGAACCACAAATCAGCCATATCAGACCCCTGTAAGAGAACCACAAATCAGCCATATCAGACCACTGTAAGAGGAGAACCACAAATCAGCCACATCAGACCACTGTAAGAGGAGTACCACAAATCAGCCATATCAGACCACTGTAAGAGAACCACAAATCAGCCATATCAGACCACTGTAAGAGAACCACAAATCAGCCACATCAGACCACTGTAAGAGAACCACAAATCAGCCACATCAGACCACTGTAAGAGAACCACAAATCAGCCATATCAGACCACTGTAAGAGAACCACAAATCAGCCACATCAGACCCCTGTAAGAGAACCACAAATCAGCCATATCAGACCACTGTAAGAGGAGAACCACAAATCAGCCATATCAGAACACTGTAAGAGAACCACAAATCAGCCATATCAGACCCCTGTAAGAGAACCACAAATCAGCCATATCAGAACACTGTAAGAGGAGAACCACAAATCAGCCATATCAGAACACTGTAAGAGGAGAACCACAAATCAGCCATATCAGAACACTGTAAGAGGAGAACCACAAATCAGCCATATCAGACCACTGTAAGAGGGAGAACCACATCATGAACTGGGACAATGCCAGGGTCACCCGCGCCCAAAGTAACAAGTACCACCGCTGGATCAGAGAAGCATCGAGATCAGGAAACATCAACATCTGTGAACCGGGACGAGGGAGCTACACCTTATCCCACACCTGGGACCGTCCTGGAGAAGACGCCAGTCAGTAGGGGGCGTAAGCTCTCCCTACTGACTGGAACATCCATGTAAGCTGCTACGACACGGCACCTCCACCACCAGGGGGCGCTTCTGAGGAAGATCACAGGAAGTGATCGAAACTAGTCAAGCAGGTAAAACTAAACCTTCTGTCTTACTATAAGAAACAAAACTGTAATATTTTGTACAGTTTTGCTCTCAGTGAAGCTCTCAGTGAAGCTCTCAGTGAAGCTCTCAGTTTTGCTCTCAGTGAAGCTCTCAGTGAAGCTCTCAGTTTTGCTCTCAGTTTTGCTTTCAGTTTTGCTCTCAGTGAAGCTCTCAGTGAAGCTCTCAGTGAAGCTCTCAGTGAAGCTCTCAGTGAAGCTCTCAGTGAAGCTCTCAGTGAAGCTCTCAGTGAAGCTCTCAGTTTTGCTCTCAGTCCGGTCAGTCCAGTCCGATGATTCACGGCGCAGAGACGTCACTAAATAATCTGTAATTGTATCAAACCTGTTTTACAGGGAATGTTTGCGTAACAACTTACATTTATGTCGGTCTTTATTAAAGGGATAAAACTGCAGTAACACGTCAGTTATACTGAACTGTCAATGAACCTTTCATTGTCTTATTTTAATGCAGTTATGTTGTGTTTCCTGTAGCTGTGTCTGTCCTGAACCAAGATGGAGGATCCTCCGACCCAAAGTCTTCAGATCATGAGCTGGAACGTGAACGGGGTTAAATCAAAGACAGCTGAGATTATAAAACGTCTGGAAGAACTGGATAAAGACGTTTATTTTATCCAAGAAACACATTTATCAAAAACAGAAGCGCCCGAACTCCTTTCAGTGAAAAACTACAAAACATTTCACGCTCCCTTCACTGCTCGCACTTCAGAGCGCGGAGTCGCAATTCTGATTAAAAAAGAATTTACATTTAAATTTTTCCTTTCCAAAGATCTTGATAAAGAAGAAGGCAGATATGTGATTATTAGAGGACGATACAGAGGCCGAGAACTGACTCTGGTGAACATTTATGCTCCTTCAGGAGATGATCATGAATCCAAGATGTTTTTCAAAAACATTTTTGAAAAATTCAAAGGTTCAACAAACATTATAATGGGTGGAGACTTTAACCTCGTCATGGACCCAGAGAAAGACTCAGCGAATAAATCCAACAGACAAGTAAAGCCACGTTCACACACTGTGGTTCAGATGTATATGGACACATGTGACCTCTGTGACATCTGGAGACAGGAGAACCCTGAGGGTCAGGGATACACTTGGACATCTGCTTCTAGATCTCCTTCCAGAATCGATTACTTTCTTATTAGTAACTCACTCAGGGAACATGTCAGAGTCTGTGAGATCCTTCAGATTAGAATGAGTGACCACTCTCCTGTCCTTTTACAACTCTGGGGCTCTGATGTGGTCCTGACAGATCCGACCCCTGACCTGATGAAGAGCGAGACCCAAATCAAACCAAGTGCCTCAAAAGGACCAAACACGTGCCTACGTCCAACACAGGAAAAGTGGAGAACTGGGGAGTCAGGAGTGGATTATCTACAGAGAGTTAGAACTTTATGTGTCCGACAGTCAGGAGCAGACTACCACACAGTGGTGCAGAGATACAGGAGTGCAGTGGAGGCCGGGAGCCCAAAGCCAGTGAAAAACAAACTGAGACAGATCAGATGGTTATCATCCATGTCCCTGGAGGAGTGGAGAGAGCATGTGTGCCGTCACATGAACGCTCACAACCAGCAAAACACAACATCTAACCTACAAACTGTGAGGAAACAAAGGAATGTTGAAAGAAAAGTGACTTCCTCAGATGTTACGTTTCCTTCTGCTCCAGGACCGTCTCACATGAGGAACAGACGATGTCATAATTGCCAACGATTTGGCCATTTTGCCAGAAACTGTCCCGAGGAGCCAAACGGGGCAGCAAGGAATCAATCATATCACAGTTACCGTGGCAACAGGAGGAGGGGGGGGAGAGGACAGAACAGAAACCAAATGCACCAGAATGAGCACAATTCTGTGGTAAATTTTCAATTGTTCAATTGTTCAATTGTTCACACGTCTCTATCAAATAAATAAATAAATAAATACAATGGATTCTTTATTTAAATGACTTTTATTTTATTAGCTGATGTTTGTGTAGCACTTTGGAACTGGAATGTTTAAATGTGCAGGAAAAATGTGACTGGATTTACAAAGAGAGGAAATAAGTGAGAAAAATAAACTCTACTGTGAAGCTTTAATCTCGAGGTGTTCAGGAAACACAGGAGGAAACACTGGAGGAAACACAGGAGGAAACAGGAGGGAGACTGTGTGAGGAGGAGACAGAACAACTGGAGCCATCTTGATTAGTGACTGAACAGCGCCGCCTGGTGGTCAGTGCATGTAACAGCATCAACATCATGAATATTCTGATGCTGTTTTAAAGAAGTTTGAAACTGTAGAAACTGCTCGGTTCAGGCGGGGGTTAAGAGGTTAAAAAGGTCCTTGTTTTGAGCTTTATTTGGGATCAAATAAATAAATAAACACTAAGTCCCGGCGTCAACACGTGACGTCACACCTGAGCTGTCTGTGCTGTCAGGAATGTAATACTTTTAGAATCACACACTTTTTAGAGAGATTTATTTCAAGCATTTTGACAAAACCAAACAAAGAATCATTTACAACATGAGCATGAGTTCAGAATGACGTAGTATTGACGGTGTTAAGAACACGCTCAAACAGGCGTCTGATGAAGTGAGACCTGATTTATTTATTTATTTATACTTTGTTATTGCGATCTTGCAATGCAACCACATTTACAAACACAAAACCAAACAGCAACATACTAGAGCACACCCGTGTAGAATATATATACACACAACATGTATATACAGAATTGAATGCACTTGTAGGGTATGAGGGTTTATTAATCAATTAATGTGTTTATTAATTAATTAATAGGTTGTAGATTAGCCTTAAAATTTAACGGGGCACCAGTTCGAAAGGCGAACAAAATCAAAGTAAGAATAGGAGGCTAAACTACAGATTTATCTGAAGGAAGTGAGGTCTTTAACTTACACATGGACTCTTATTCTGGAATAATAAACACAGACATTACCAAAGCAAACTGTGGTTTATGGAGATTTAATGATCAAAATCAATTAACAGACGGCATTAAATATTAAAGTGCAAACAGGATAACCTAGAAGGCTAACAGGATGAATAACCAGATAAAATGTTCTAAAATTGTATCTGAAAGTCAGTAAGGTGGTTTGCATAGACGTTATATGAATCTTATTGCCAGGTCTGTGAGATGCGCTTACGACCGTGAGAGAGGTTTCCACGCCAACTGTGGTCCGGCGTTCCAAAGTCCTGGTGTCGGCCTTATGGTCGTGGTCTCTCGGGGGCGATTCTCAAGCTGATGAGGTTAGGCGGCGAGGGTCTCTCTCTCCTCGGGGCCTTGGGGTTTGGATTGACCAGCAAGACTCAAAATTGGTTTCGCTGAAAGCTCAGTGATCAAAAATGTTGTTGTCTTGTAGGAAAAATGCAAATGTTCTTAAAAGACGTAACTGGTAGCTACAAAATCACGTCAAGTGACGGGCTCAAACTTAAAGTTCTTGTGGTCCATCTGAGACAAAGAGAGGTCAGAGTTCAGCGGGGGATGTCAGTCATGTGCTCCCTTCTGTCTCTCCTTCTTCTCCTCCTTCCAACTCAACTCAGAAGCGCGTTTTTTAAAGAAGAGCAAGAGCGTCTCTCTCCAGCTTTTATACCAGGCCGGCCCTCCACGGGACTCTTGGACCAATGATTCAGTCCGTAACCCGATATGACCGGGACCCAAGTCACGGTGGGAGGAGAATACGGCTTGTCTTTGAGATAGGAATTCATGAAATACATTCCTATTGCGATAAACACATTAACAACTTCACAACTTTCCAAACAACATTTGGACAGTATGTTGGTACATTGCGTCTTTGTTGACCTGGGGAAGAATTCATCATTAGAACAGATTGGTTGAGTTCATTCTCACTGTCCATGAATTAAAGAATTGGTTTGTTACTCAAATCGGACATTTGAGATTCAGTCTTTAGTCCAATTCGAAGGTTAATAGAGAGTTCTCATCTCTGGTTGTGAAGGTTAAAGGATAGATCGTCACAGTCTTAATTTTGTCCTGAACAGCCATTCACAAGACAGGAAGTGAAAACCATAAAATGGTCTGGGGTCTTGAAGTGGGTTTTTTTGGCCATCTCTGGAATGTGGTAACCATGGCGAAGGGCAATTGCTGGGTTGCAGGTGACATCACAGCATTCTAAAGGCCTATAATATTATATAGAGGAAAATTTATTTTGTTTTTGAGGAAATTTTTGGTCTTGTACAGAGAGATCATGGACCCAGTGACTGATATAAATGATCATTTTTTAAATTCATATATTTTCGTTTTAGCTACGACTTGTGAAAGTGTAATGCTATTAATAGGAAAAACTGGCGCCTGCCCCCCGCTGGGTCCGATGACATCATCACATTCTAGAACCTGCAACCCAGCAATAGGTCACCCACATGCTACACACTTTTAATGAAGGATTTATTAATGTAATGATCTTTTTCCACATTGGCATCAGAGATCTCTGGGCCTTGCTTTTGTACGACTGCTTCATCCTCTGTAGAAGTCGTTTATTCTGTCAGTTCATTCCTTTAAACGTAAAAACATTTCCAACTCTTTGTGAACAACACGACCGAAAGGGTTTAGGCTGAAGTGAAAACTTATCACGCCCTAACTCAGTTTACAGACTTCACCAGAGAAAACAAAACACAAACATTAATAATGATCAATATCAAGTGTCAAACAGAAGAGAAGAAGCATAAGTATCTGAAGTTAGTCACAGACATTTCAATATTCCAACAAATATGTTACAAACATTTGTTTTAAGTTAATTTAGTTGAAACTAAATCATGTCATCATTATTATTATTTATTTATTTTTCTTACTTTATTCATCCTAAGCTTATATAATCTTGAATTTTAGAAGCTTTAAACAACTTTTTGAAAGCTCTGACTGTTTGGGACAGTTTGAACTGGTCTTCCACAGATTAACTCCTCTCACAGAAACACATCCACTCTTTTTATTCTTTTTATCTTTTGCTTTTTTGAAAACAGCAGTTCCTCTGAGGTTAGACTGACGTTTCCTGTGTTCAAAAAGAAGATCATGATTTGCTTTGTGCACTTTTACCAATGTATTTAGATCAACAAGATCCTGGATTGGGTCCAACACTGCACCACCTCTGACCAAAAAGGGGGCAGGAGAGGTGAGGCCAGCAGGGGGCAGGAGAGGTGAGGCCAGCAGGGGGCAGGATAGGTGAGGCCAGCAGGGGGCAGGAGAGGTGAGGCCAGCAGGAGAGGTGAGGCCAGCAGGGGGCAGGAGAGGTGAGGGGGCAGGAGAGGTGAGGCCAGCAGGGGGCAGGAGAGATGAGGCCAGCAGGAGAGGTGAGGCCAGCAGGGGGCAGGAGAGGTGAGGCCAGCAGGAGAGGTGAGGCCAGCAGGGGGCAGGAGAGGTGAGGCCAGCAGGGGGCAGGAGAGGTGAGGCCAGCAGGGGCAGGAGAGGTGAGGCCAGCAGGGGGCAGGAGAGGTGAGGCCAGCAGGAGAGGTGAGGCCAGCAGGAGAGGTGAGGCCAGCAGGGGGCAGGAGAGATGAGGGGGCAGGAGAGGTGAGGCCAGCAGGAGAGGTGAGGCCAGCAGGGGGCAGGAGAGGTGAGGCCAGCAGGGGCAGGAGAGGTGAGGCCAGCAGGAGAGGTGAGGCCAGCAGGAGAGGTGAGGCCAGCAGGAGAGGTGAGGCCAGCAGGAGAGGTGAGGCCAGCAGGGGGCAGGAGAGGTGAGGCCAGCAGGGGGCAGGAGAGATGAGGGGGCAGGAGAGGTGAGGCCAGCAGGAGAGGTGAGGCCAGCAGGGGGCAGGAGAGGTGAGGCCAGCAGGGGCAGGAGAGGTGAGGCCAGCAGGAGAGGTGAGGCCAGCAGGAGAGGTGAGGCCAGCAGGAGAGGTGAGGCCAGCAGGAGAGGAGAGGCCAGCAGGAGAGGTGAGGCCAGCAGGAGAGGTGAGGCCAGCAGGAGAGGTGAGGCCAGCAGGAGAGGAGAGGCCAGCAGGAGAGGTGAGGCCAGCAGGGGGCAGGAGAGGTGAGGCCAGCAGGAGAGGTGAGGCCAGCAGGGGGCAGGAGAGGTGAGGCCAGCAGGAGAGGTGAGGCCAGCAGGGGGCAGGAGAGGTGAGGCCAGCAGGAGAGGTGAGGCCAGCAGGGGCAGGAGAGGTGAGGCCAGCAGGGGCAGGAGAGGTGAGGCCAGCAGGGGGCAGGAGAGGTGAGGCCAGCAGGGGGCAGGAGAGGTGAGGCCAGCAGGAGAGGTGAGGCCAGCAGGGGGCAGGAGAGGTGAGGCCAGCAGGAGAGGTGAGGCCAGCAGGAGAGGTGAGGCCAGCAGGAGAGGTGAGGCCAGCAGGGGGCAGGAGAGGTGAGGCCAGCAGGGGGCAGGAGAGGTGAGGCCAGCAGGAGAGGTGAGGCCAGCAGGAGAGGTGAGGCCAGCAGGGGGCAGGAGAGGTGAGGCCAGCAGGAGAGGTGAGGCCAGCAGGGGGCAGGAGAGGTGAGGCCAGCAGGAGAGGTGAGGCCAGCAGGGGGCAGGAGAGGTGAGGCCAGCAGGAGAGGTGAGGCCAGCAGGGGGCAGGAGAGATGAGGGGGCAGGAGAGGTGAGGCCAGCAGGAGAGGTGAGGCCAGCAGGGGGCAGGAGAGGTGAGGCCAGCAGGGGGCAGGAGAGGTGAGGCCAGCAGGAGAGGTGAGGCCAGCAGGGGGCAGGAGAGGTGAGGCCAGCAGGGGCAGGAGAGGTGAGGCCAGCAGGGGGCAGGAGAGGTGAGGCCAGCAGGAGAGGTGAGGCCAGCAGGAGAGGTGAGGCCAGCAGGGGGCAGGAGAGGTGAGGCCAGCAGGAGAGGTGAGGCCAGCAGGAGAGGAGAGGCCAGCAGGAGAGATGAGGCCAGCAGGAGAGGTGAGGCCAGCAGGGGGCAGGAGAGGTGAGGCCAGCAGGAGAGGTGAGGCCAGCAGGGGCAGGAGAGGTGAGGCCAGCAGGGGGCAGGAGAGGTGAGGCCAGCAGGGGGCAGGAGAGGTGAGGCCAGCAGGAGAGGTGAGGCCAGCAGGAGAGGTGAGGCCAGCAGGGGGCAGGAGAGGTGAGGCCAGCAGGAGAGGTGAGGCCAGCAGGAGAGGTGAGGCCAGCAGGGGGCAGGAGAGGTGATCCTGTCAGTGCTGAGAATCAGAGCTGTGTTTTAAAGAGTTTTATGTATTGATATTCCTAATTGTTGTGGGGGGAGGTTCCATTCATGGGCAGCTCGGACAGAAAAGGTGGTTTGACCAAAGAGGCGTTTCCTCAGAGGGATGAGGCAGTCGCCCCTCGCTGCTGCTCGGGTTCTCCTGAGTTCTGCTGATCCGGTGTCAGTGACTGTGATGACAAACCATGTGTTATTTCACAGATGAGGCAGAGATGAGAGTATCTGACCATGTTTTCCCACCTGAGTAAACGATGCTTTTGTAACAGTGACCGTGATGACATGAGAGAGGTTTCATGGTGCGTTTGTGCAGGGACTGGATGGGTTTGAGGGTTGTGACATTGGCCTGATGTTCAGGTCGTCCGCTGATCTCATTCTTTGGGCTCATAGTGTTGCTGAACCAAGACCGGACCAACCGTAGCAGCCCCAGAACAGTTGGCTACGTTCAGGTAAAGCACGCGTTTGTGGTCAGGCGGTGTATTTGCTCAATCTCTTCCTTTTGTCGTGTTTCTTCTTTCTTTTCTTCATCCTTAGCTTGGCTCTGAAGATGACAGTGCTGTGGTCAGAAAATGTGTTCTTTTTAACCGAAACATGACTGACTCTCACATTGGACTTGGCAAAAACCAAATCCAAGGTGTGCCCTCCGCTGTGCGTGGGCAGCGGCACGCACTGAACCAGGTCATTCTCGCGCGTAATCTCCTCAAACCGTCGCGCCTTCCTGTCCGGACGGTCCACCCACAGGTTGAAATCCCCTCCGACGACCACGTGTTTGAATCTGGCATAGACGTCGCACAGAAGCAGATGAAACTCGATGAGAAAATCCCCTGCGAACCCTGTGGTGCTGCCCCCTGGTGGACGATAGATGTTCAGAACGAGAAGAGGCTCACGAGAACCAGGAGTGGATACAGCGGTAGCAACATATTCAAATGTGTCTGTAGATTCAAAGTGGACTTGCTCGCACTCGAGGTCTCCGCGGTGGACTATAGCCACACCGCCGCCTCGGCCGCAAGCTCGAGGAACGTTGAAGATGCTGTAATTCGGGGGAAGGATCCTCCTCTCCGTGTCATTGGTCAGACTCTCCGTCTTTAACCAGGTCTCTGTGATGAGGAGCACATCCAGACGGTTCTCCTGAATCAGCTCAATGAGCGATCTGTCTCTGCGAACAGCGAGCTTGTTGACAGAGCGGGCATTGACCAGCGCCATCTTCAGCTCCACCTCTACCTCGCTGCTGCTCTCCGAGTCACTGCTGCTTTCCGAATCACTACAACTTCCTGAGCTGCTCTCTTTGTCTTGATCTCGCGCGGTGAAACGACTAATCCTTCCCGAGCTAGACGAAAATATTGACCGGGGAATGCGGTGCGGGTTGTTGCCAGATTTTGAGCCGCTGGATTTGTTTGTGGGGGTTGTTTTTGGCCTGACAGATTGATTATTCATTTGGGGAGTTAAATCATACCGAGATGTAACGATGTTTGGTGGAGTTTTAGGTCCCCATGTGCATCGATCTCTTGTGTCCAATTTGGCGCTACTCTCTGGAGAACTAGGCAGCTGATACCAAGGGAGATCTTCACATGGGTTTTCTTTCAAAGATCTACTGGTGTTTAACATTCGCCGTGGTTCGTCGTTGAACCAAGCAAATCTACTTGAAATGGAAACTGGCAGTGAGGGTCCATCCTCTTCCTCAGAGCCATCTTCAAACTGAAGGAAAGATCTCATTGTGTTTCGCGTCTGAAACACAGCATGTTTTCTGTCAGTACATGTTTTGCTCCTCTGTGAATAATTATGGAGCTGATACAAGCAGCGATCTCTCACCTCAACTGTCTTGGGGGGGTCAGATTTGTGCAAATGCAAGTTACTGAAGGTTTCGGAAAGCGAGGTTTCAGGACAGTTGTTCCTGGAGAGGAGAACAAGCAATGAGTTACCAGACTGTAATGGTTACCTGTGTCCCACCTGGACCAGCACAAGCAGGTAAAGCTACTGCACCAGGTCTGTGCTCTCGGTTCAGGCGGGAGTTAAGAGGTTAATACATAGGATTTATGCACAGAAAAAGTATTTGGGGGGTAAATTTTGTCCCTCAGCGCCCCCTAACTAAAACATCTTCCCACGGCTCTGAGACTATATGCATTTTAGTCAAAGTTTACTCATGTATTTCCCTGAGTCTCCGTCCCCCACACCAGTACGAGTCTAAGCATTATTTGAAAGGCATCATTTTATGTCACTTTATTGTGCCAACATATTTTCAAGAATATGTATATATTTAAATACAGTTAAATAATGATTTGACAGGCCTCCATGAGCGGCACACTGGGTGCAGGTGCACACCCTGTCCAGCTGAAGTCAGAGATGCTGTTCCAGTGGACGCGCTCATGAAAGAACATCTGGTATGACTGGGCTGGAAAACATGCCTGAAGAGCAACCAGGCCGCTCTACTGCAAACACTGTATTCATGTTACTGTGACTCATGGTTGGAAGGAAGGGTGCCCCCTTGTGTCACCTTGCATCCAAATGCCCGGAACATAGATACAGACGGCATCTCGTCATAGAAGGGGGCGTGGCTTCGCTGAGGGGGGAAAATAGAATCTTTTGGGAAACACCATTTTTCCCTCTTTTTAGCCATTTTCTGGTGGAATATGAACTTATTTATCCCATGTAAATCGGGCCCATTTGGATATTTTCTCACAGCAGATTGTTCAGTAGAAGTGAAAAAACGGCAGTTGTAGCTAGCGCTAGCTAACCGTTAGCATTAGCCCGATGCTAACATGTAGCATTATGTTAGCATTCTCGGTTATTTATGTATTTATGGGCTGTTGAACCACTTTGCTCCTCCCCATGTCCTTGTATCTTTTTTTAGTAGAAACTATATTCATAATTCAGCGTTTGTTAAAGACGTTTTGAATAATTAGAGAAAGTTTAGATTTTTTCTAAATTGTTTTCCCCCTTAACTGTTTTCAAACATGACCATATATGGACGATTCCAGATTTAGCTCATGTTACTGTGATTCATGGTTGGAAGGAAGGGCGCCCTCTTGTGTCACCTTGCAGTAGAACACAAGAACTGCATGAAATACAAAAGAACTGACTGCACTTTCTTCTGAAGCCCGACCTCCGACACTTACTTCTTATAACGCTCATACCCTACATCTTCATCTTCTTCTTCATCTTCTTCTTCATCTTCTTCATCTTCTTCATCTTCTTCATCTTCTTCTTCTTCTTCTTCATCTTCTTCATCTTCTTCTTCTTCATCATCATCATCTTCTTCTTCATCTTCTTCTTCTTCTTCTTCTTCTTCATCTTCTTCATCTTCTTCATCTTCTTCATCTTCTTCTTCTTCTTCTTCTTCATCTTCTTCATCTTCTTCTTCTTCATCATCATCATCTTCTTCTTCATCTTCTTCTTCTTCTTCTTCTTCTTCATCTTCTTCGTCATCTTCATCATCTTCTTCATCATCTTCTTCATCTTCTGCTTCATCATCAGATAAGATAAGATGATACTTTATTGATCTCACAGATGGAGAAATTGCATCATCTTCTTCATCCTCTTCTTCTTCATCATCTTCCCATTCTTCTTCTTCTTCTTCTTCTTCTCTGAACCAGTCGGGCGGAGGGGGTTTGGGCCGATGACTTTTTACGGCTTCCCTCAACATTTTCCTAAAGAAGAGAAGAATATGTGTTAGCGTTGGTGTTAGCGTTTGCGGCGGTAGTGTTTACGTTAGCGTTTGTGTTTGCGTTAGCATTTGCGTTGGTGTTTGCGGTGGTAGCGTTAGCGTTTGCGTTAGCGTTTGCGATAGCGTTAGCAATAGCGTTTGCGTTAGCATTAGCGTTTGCGATAGCGTTTGCGATAGCGTTTGCGTTAGCGTTTGCGTTAGCGATAGCGTTTGCGATAGCGTTTGCGTTAGCGTTTGCGTTAGCGATAGCGTTAGCATTAGCGTTTGCGTTAGTGTTAGCGTTTGCGATAACGTTTGCGTTAGTGTTAGCGTTTGCGATAGCGTTAGCGTTTGCGTTAGCATATGTATTGCGTTAGCGCTTGCGTTAGCGTTTGTGTTAGCGTTAGCATTTGCGTTAGCATTTGCGTTCCGTTAGCGCTTGCGCTTGTGCTTGCGTTAGCGTTTGCGTTAGGGTTTGCGTTAGCGTTAGCGTTTGTGTTTGCGTTGGCGTTGGCGTTAGCGTTAGCGTTAGCAATAGCGTTTGCGTTAGCATTAGCGTTTGCGATAGCGTTTGCGTTAGCGTTTGCGTTAGCGATAGCGTTAGCGATAGCGTTAGCATTAGCGTTTGCGTTAGTGTTAGCGTTTGCGATAGCGTTAGCGTTTGCGTTAGCGTTAGCGTTTGCGTTAGCATATGCATTGCGTTAGCGCTTGCGTTAGCGTTTGCGTTAGCGTTAGCATTTGCGTTAGCATTTGCGTTCCGTTAGCGCTTGTGCTTGCGTTAGCGTTTGCGTTAGGGTTTGCGTTAGCGTTAGCGTTTGTGTTTGCGTTGGCGTTAGCGTTTGCGTTAGCGTTTGCGATAGCGTTTGTGTTTGCGTTTGTGTTTGCGATAGCGTTTGCGTTAGCGTTAGCGTTTGCGTTTGCGTTTGTGTTTGCGTTGGCGTTTGCGATAGCGTTTGCGTTAGCGTTTCCGTTGGCGTTAGCGTTGGCGTTAGCGTTTGTGTTTGCGATAGCGTTTGCGTTGGCGTTTGCGTTGGCGTTTGCGTTAGCGTTAGCGTTTGCATTAGCGTTTGTGTTAGCGTTTGTGTTAGCGTTTGCGATAGCGTTTGCGATAGCGTTTGTGTTAGCGTTTGCGATAGTGTTTGCGTTGGCGTTGGCGTTAGCATTAGCGTTTAGCCCGTCTAACAACTGTCTTTTGGAGTCGCCCCTGGCCACCAGGGGGTGGTATTACAGCAATGCCAGCTCCCTGCCATGAAGACCACAGAGAAGGGCTTTCCTCGCCTATTGGTTAAATGTTATGTTCTGAGTGTCTTGAAAGCACATGACAGCACGACACTTAAACCAATCAAAAATAGATCTGATTTGCAGTGCTAATAATACACTCTGTTTACAATGAGAAATCAGGTGCAACACATCCACACGTTCTATTTGCATTTTGGGCTTACTGTATTTCTTTGAGTTTGTTGGACAGGTTCCTTGAGGCCTCGTCGATCGTCCGAGCTGTGTCTCTCAGGGATTTACTGGCAGCTGTCTCGTGTTTGTTTTTAATGGCCTCTGTCCAGCTGCTTATGGCGTCATTAAGAGAAATGGCCAGTCCAAACACTCCTAAAAACTACATGAGACAAGACGAGCAAATCAGAAAAGGCAAACAAACGACATAAATAAAATAAAATCTACACCTGAAACAAACCCGTGGAATCAATACTGACCCTGCACCCTCCTTTCACAGTGTTTCCGGCCTGCTTGGCTCCTGTGGTGATGACTTCAGAGAGCAGTTTCCCCTACAGGTACAGGAGACGACAGACAGAAGTTTGAGGACGAGTGGAGGAGACGACAGACAGAAGTTTGAGGACGAGTGGAGGAGACGACAGACAGAAGTTTGAGGACGAGTGGAGGAGACGACAGACAGAACTTTGAGGACGAGTGGAGGAGACGACAGACAGACGTTTGTGGACGAGTGGAGGAGACGACAGACAGAAGTTTGAGGACGAGTGGAGGAGACGACAGACAGAAGTTTGAGGACGAGGGGAGGAGACGACAGACAGAAGTTTGAGGACGAGTGGAGGAGACGACAGACAGAAGTTTGAGGACGAGTGGAGGAGACGACAGACAGAAGTTTGAGGACGAGTGGAGGAGACGACAGACAGAAGTTTGAGGACGAGTGGAGACGACAGACAGAAGTTTGAGGACGAGTGGAGGAGACGACAGACAGAAGTTTGAGGACGAGTGGAGGAGACGACAGACAGAAGTTTGAGGACGAGTGGAGGAGACGACAGACAGAAGTTTGAGGACGAGTGGAGGAGACGACAGACAGAAGTTTGAGGACGAGTGGAGGAGACGACAGACAGAAGTTTGAGGACGAGTGGAGGAGACGACAGACAGAAGTTTGAGGACGAGTGGAGGAGACACCAGACAGAAGTTTGAGGACGAGTGGAGGAGACGACAGACAGAAGTTTGAGGACGAGTGGAGGAGACGACAGACAGAAGTTTGAGGACGAGTGGAGGAGACGACAGACAGAAGTTTGAGGACGAGTGGAGGAGACGACAGACAGAAGTTTGAGGACGAGTGGAGGAGACACCAGACAGAAGTTTGAGGACGAGTGGAGGAGACGACAGACAGAAGTTTGAGGACGAGTGGAGGAGACACCAGACAGAAGTTTGAGGACGAGTGGAGGAGACGACAGACAGAAGTTTGAGGACGAGTGGAGGAGACAACAGACAGAAGTTTGAGGACGAGTGGAGGAGACGACAGACAGAAGTTTGAGGACGAGTGGAGGAGACGACAGACAGACGTTTGAGGACGAGTGGAGGAGACGACAGACAGAAGTTTGAGGACGAGTGGAGGAGACACCAGACAGAAGTTTGAGGACGAGTGGAGGAGACGACAGACAGACGTTTGAGGACGAGTGGAGGAGACGACAGACAGAAGTTTGAGGACGAGTGGAGGAGACGACAGACAGACGTTTGAGGACGAGTGGAGGAGACGACAGACAGAAGTTTGAGGACGAGTGGAGGAGACGACAGACAGAAGTTTGAGGACGAGTGGAGGAGACGCCAGACAGAAGTTTGAGGACGAGTGGAGGAGACGACAGACAGAAGTTTGAGGACGAGTGGAGGAGACGACAGACAGAAGTTTGAGGACGAGTGGAGGAGACGACAGACAGAAGTTTGAGGACGAGGGGAGGAGACGACAGACAGAAGTTTGAGGACGAGTGGAGGAGACGACAGACAGAAGTTTGAGGACGAGTGGAGGAGACGACAGACAGAAGTTTGAGGACGAGTGGAGGAGACGACAGACAGAAGTTTGAGGACGAGTGGAGGAGACGACAGACAGAAGTTTGAGGACGAGTGGAGGAGACGACAGACAGAAGTTTGAGGACGAGTGGAGGAGACGACAGACAGAAGTTTGAGGACGAGTGGAGGAGACGACAGACAGAAGTTTGAGGACGAGTGGAGGAGACGACAGACAGACGTTTGAGGACGAGTGGAGGAGACGACAGACAGAAGTTTGAGGACGAGTGGAGGAGACGACAGACAGAAGTTTGAGGACGAGTGGAGGAGACGACAGACAGACGTTTGAGGACGAGTGGAGGAGACGACAGACAGACGTTTGAGGACGAGTGGAGGAGACGACAGACAGAAGTTTGAGGACGAGTGGAGGAGACGACAGACAGAAGTTTGAGGACGAGTGGAGGAGACACCAGACAGAAGTTTGAGGACGAGTGGAGGAGACACCAGACAGAAGTTTGAGGACGAGTGGAGGAGACGACAGACAGAAGTTTGAGGACGAGTGGAGGAGACACCAGACAGAAGTTTGAGGACGAGTGGAGGAGACGACAGACAGAAGTTTGAGGACGAGTGGAGGAGACGACAGACAGAAGTTTGAGGACGAGTGGAGGAGACGACAGACAGAAGTTTGAGGACGAGTGGAGGAGACGACAGACAGAAGTTTGAGGACGAGTGGAGGAGACACCAGACAGAAGTTTGAGGACGAGTGGAGGAGACACCAGACAGAAGTTTGAGGACGAGTGGAGGAGACGACAGACAGAAGTTTGAGGACGAGTGAAGGAGACGACAGACAGAAGTTTGAGGACGAGTGGAGGAGACGACAGACAGAAGTTTGAGGACGAGTGAAGGAGACACCAGACAGAAGTTTGAGGACGAGTGGAGGAGACGACAGACAGAAGTTTGAGGACGAGTGGAGGAGACGACAGACAGAAGTTTGAGGACGAGTGGAGGAGACGACAGACAGAAGTTTGAGGACGAGTGGAGGAGACGACAGACAGAAGTTTGAGACGAGTGGAGGAGACGACAGACAGAAGTTTGAGGACGAGTGGAGGAGACGACAGACAGAAGTTTGAGGACGAGTGGAGGAGACGACAGACAGACGTTTGAGGACGAGTGGAGGAGACGACAGACAGAAGTTTGAGGACGAGTGGAGGAGACACCAGACAGAAGTTTGAGGACGAGTGGAGGAGACACCAGACAGAAGTTTGAGGACGAGTGGAGGAGACGACAGACAGAAGTTTGAGGACGAGTGGAGGAGACGACAGACAGAAGTTTGAGGACGAGTGGAGGAGACGACAGACAGACGTTTGAGGACGAGTGGAGGAGACACCAGACAGAAGTTTGAGGACGAGTGGAGGAGACGACAGACAGAAGTTTGAGGACGAGTGGAGGAGACGACAGACAGAAGTTTGAGGACGAGTGGAGGAGACGACAGACAGAAGTTTGAGGACGAGTGGAGGAGACGACAGACAGACGTTTGAGGACGAGTGGAGGAGACGACAGACAGACGTTTGAGGACGAGTGGAGGAGACACCAGACAGAAGTTTGAGGACGAGTGGAGGAGACGACAGACAGAAGTTTGAGGACGAGTGGAGGAGACGACAGACAGAAGTTTGAGGACGAGTGGAGGAGACGACAGACAGAAGTTTGAGGACGAGTGGAGGAGACGACAGACAGAAGTTTGAGGACGAGTGGAGGAGACGACAGACAGAAGTTTGAGGACGAGTGGAGGAGACGACAGACAGAAGTTTGAGGACGAGTGGAGGAGACGACAGACAGAAGTTTGAGGACGAGTGGAGGAGACGACAGACAGAAGTTTGAGGACGAGTGGAGGAGACGACAGACAGAAGTTTGAGGACGAGTGAAGGAGACACCAGACAGAAGTTTGAGGACGAGTGGAGGAGACGACAGACAGAAGTTTGAGGACGAGTGGAGGAGACGACAGACAGAAGTTTGAGGACGAGTGGAGGAGACGACAGACAGAAGTTTGAGGACGAGTGGAGGAGACGACAGACAGAAGTTTGAGGACGAGTGGAGGAGACGACAGACAGAAGTTTGAGGACGAGTGGAGGAGACGACAGACAGAAGTTTGAGGACGAGTGGAGGAGACGACAGACAGAAGTTTGAGGACGAGTGGAGGAGACGACAGACAGAAGTTTGAGGACGAGTGGAGGAGACGACAGACAGAAGTTTGAGGACGAGTGGAGGAGACGACAGACAGAAGTTTGAGGACGAGTGGAGGAGACACCAGACAGAAGTTTGAGGACGAGTGGAGGAGACGCCAGACAGACGTTTGAGGACGAGTGGAGGAGACGACAGACAGAAGTTTGAGGACGAGTGGAGGAGACACCAGACAGAAGTTTGAGGACGAGTGGAGGAGACGACAGACAGACGTTTGAGGACGAGTGGAGGAGACGACAGACAGAAGTTTGAGGACGAGTGGAGGAGACGACAGACAGAAGTTTGAGGACGAGTGGAGGAGACGACAGACAGAAGTTTGAGGACGAGTGGAGGAGACACCAGACAGAAGTTTGAGGACGAGTGGAGGAGACGACAGACAGACGTTTGAGGACGAGTGGAGGAGACGACAGACAGAAGTTTGAGGACGAGTGGAGGAGACGACAGACAGAAGTTTGAGGACGAGTGGAGGAGACGACAGACAGAAGTTTGAGGACGAGTGGAGGAGACGACAGACAGAAGTTTGAGGACGAGTGGAGGAGACGACAGACAGAAGTTTGAGGACGAGGGGAGGAGACGACAGACAGAAGTTTGAGGACGAGTGGAGGAGACGACAGACAGAAGTTTGAGGACGAGTGGAGGAGACGACAGACAGAAGTTTGAGGACGAGTGGAGGAGACGACAGACAGAAGTTTGAGGACGAGTGGAGGAGACGACAGACAGAAGTTTGAGGACGAGTGGAGGAGACGACAGACAGAAGTTTGAGGACGAGTGGAGGAGACGACAGACAGAAGTTTGAGGACGAGCGGAGGAGACGACAGACAGAAGTTTGAGGACGAGTGGAGGAGACGACAGACAGAAGTTTGAGGACGAGTGGAGGAGACACCAGACAGAAGTTTGAGGACGAGTGGAGGAGACGACAGACAGACGTTTGAGGACGAGTGGAGGAGACGACAGACAGAAGTTTGAGGACGAGGGGAGGAGACGACAGACAGAAGTTTGAGGACGAGTGGAGGAGACGACAGACAGAAGTTTGAGGACGAGTGGAGGAGACGACAGACAGAAGTTTGAGGACGAGCGGAGGAGACGACAGACAGAAGTTTGAGGACGAGTGGAGGAGACGACAGACAGAAGTTTGAGGACGAGTGGAGGAGACACCAGACAGAAGTTTGAGGACGAGTGGAGGAGACGACAGACAGAAGTTTGAGGACGAGGGGAGGAGACGACAGACAGAAGTTTGAGGACGAGTGGAGGAGACGACAGACAGAAGTTTGAGGACGAGTGGAGGAGACGACAGACAGAAGTTTGAGGACGAGTGGAGGAGACGACAGACAGAAGTTTGAGGACGAGTGGAGGAGACGACAGACAGAAGTTTGAGGACGAGTGGAGGAGACACCAGACAGAAGTTTGAGGACGAGTGGAGGAGACGACAGACAGAAGTTTGAGGACGAGTGGAGGAGACGACAGACAGACGTTTGAGGACGAGTGGAGGAGACGACAGACAGAAGTTTGAGGACGAGTGGAGGAGACACCAGACAGAAGTTTGAGGACGAGTGGAGGAGACGACAGACAGAAGTTTGAGGACGAGTGGAGGAGACGACAGACAGAAGTTTGAGGACGAGTGGAGGAGACGACAGACAGAAGTTTGAGGACGAGTGAAGGAGACACCAGACAGAAGTTTGAGGACGAGTGGAGGAGACGACAGACAGACGTTTGAGGACGAGTGGAGGAGACGACAGACAGAAGTTTGAGGACGAGTGGAGGAGACACCAGACAGACGTTTGAGGACGAGTGGAGGAGACGACAGACTGAAGTTTGAGGACGAGTGGAGGAGACGACAGACAGAAGTTTGAGGACGAGTGGAGGAGACACCAGACAGACGTTTGAGGACGAGTGGAGGAGACACCAGACAGACGTTTGAGGACGAGTGGAGGAGACACCAGACAGAAGTTTGAGGACGAGTGGAGGAGACGACAGACAGAAGTTTGAGGACGAGTGGAGGAGACACCAGACAGAAGTTTGAGGACGAGTGGAGGAGACGACAGACAGAAGTTTGAGGACGAGTGGAGGAGACGACAGACAGACGTTTGAGGACGAGGGGAGGAGACGACAGACAGAAGTTTGAGGACGAGTGGAGGAGACGACAGACAGAAGTTTGAGGACGAGTGGAGGAGACGCCAGACAGAAGTTTGAGGACGAGTGGAGGAGACGACAGACAGAAGTTTGAGGACGAGTGGAGGAGACGACAGACAGAAGTTGAGGACGAGTGGAGGAGACGACAGACAGAAGTTTGAGGACGAGTGGAGGAGACACCAGACAGAAGTTTGAGGACGAGTGGAGGAGACGACAGACAGAAGTTTGAGGACGAGTGGAGGAGACGACAGACAGAAGTTTGAGGACGAGTGGAGGAGACGACAGACAGAAGTTTGAGGACGAGTGGAGGAGACGACAGACAGAAGTTTGAGGACGAGTGGAGGAGACGCCAGACAGAAGTTTGAGGACGAGTGGAGGAGACGACAGACAGAAGTTTGAGGACGAGTGGAGGAGACGACAGACAGACGTTTGAGGACGAGTGGAGGAGACACCAGACAGACGTTTGAGGACGAGTGGAGGAGACGACAGACTGAAGTTTGAGGACGAGTGGAGGAGACACCAGACAGACGTTTGAGGACGAGTGGAGGAGACACCAGACAGACGTTTGAGGACGAGTGGAGGAGACACCAGACAGAAGTTTGAGGACGAGTGGAGGAGACGACAGACAGAAGTTTGAGGACGAGTGGAGGAGACACCAGACAGAAGTTTGAGGACGAGTGGAGGAGACGACAGACAGAAGTTTGAGGACGAGTGGAGGAGACGACAGACAGACGTTTGAGGACGAGTGGAGGAGACACCAGACAGAAGTTTGAGGACGAGTGGAGGAGACGACAGACAGAAGTTTGAGGACGAGTGGAGGAGACACCAGACAGAAGTTTGAGGACGAGTGGAGGAGACGACAGACAGAAGTTGAGGACGAGTGGAGGAGACGACAGACAGAAGTTTGAGGACGAGTGGAGGAGACGACAGACAGAAGTCTGAGGACGAGTGGAGGAGACGACAGACAGAAGTTTGAGGACGAGTGGAGGAGACACCAGACAGACGTTTGAGGACGAGTGGAGGAGACGACAGACAGAAGTTTGAGGACGAGTGGAGGAGACACCAGACAGACGTTTGAGGACGAGTGGAGGAGACGACAGACAGAAGTTTGAGGACGAGTGGAGGAGACACCAGACAGACGTTTGAGGACGAGTGGAGGAGACGACAGACTGAAGTTTGAGGACGAGTGGAGGAGACACCAGACAGACGTTTGAGGACGAGTGGAGGAGACACCAGACAGACGTTTGAGGACGAGTGGAGGAGACACCAGACAGAAGTTTGAGGACGAGTGGAGGAGACGACAGACAGAAGTTTGAGGACGAGTGGAGGAGACACCAGACAGAAGTTTGAGGACGAGTGGAGGAGACGACAGACAGAAGTTTGAGGACGAGTGGAGGAGACGACAGACAGACGTTTGAGGACGAGTGGAGGAGACACCAGACAGAAGTTTGAGGACGAGTGGAGGAGACGACAGACAGAAGTTTGAGGACGAGTGGAGGAGACACCAGACAGAAGTTTGAGGACGAGTGGAGGAGACGACAGACAGAAGTTGAGGACGAGTGGAGGAGACGACAGACAGAAGTTTGAGGACGAGTGGAGGAGACGACAGACAGAAGTTTGAGGACGAGTGGAGGAGACGACAGACAGAAGTTTGAGGACGAGTGGAGGAGACACCAGACAGAAGTTTGAGGACGAGTGGAGGAGACGACAGACAGAAGTTTGAGGACGAGTGGAGGAGACGACAGACAGAAGTTGAGGACGAGTGGAGGAGACGACAGACAGACGTTTGAGGACGAGTGGAGGAGACGACAGACAGAAGTTTGAGGACGAGTGGAGGAGACGACAGACAGAAGTTTGAGGACGAGTGGAGGAGACGACAGACAGACAGATGTTTGAGGACGAGTGGAGGAGACGACAGACAGAAGTTTGAGGACGAGTGGAGGAGACGACAGACAGAAGTTTGAGGACGAGTGGAGGAGACGAC
The DNA here is from genome assembly GCF_951799975.1 of Gobius niger. NCBI lineage: Eukaryota > Metazoa > Chordata > Actinopteri > Gobiiformes > Gobiidae > Gobius > Gobius niger. The sequence goes on from NC_136866.1 coordinate 30,749,728, forward strand.
AGACAGAAGTCTGAGGACGAGTGGAGGAGACGCAAGACAGAAGTTTGAGGACGAGTGGAGGAGACACCAGACAGAAGTTTGAGGACGAGTGGAGGAGACGACAGACAGACGTTTGAGGACGAGTGGAGGAGACGACAGACAGAAGTTTGAGGACGAGTGGAGGAGACACCAGACAGAAGTTTGAGGACGAGTGGAGGAGACGACAGACAGAAGTTTGAGGACGAGTGGAGGAGACGACAGACAGAAGTTTGAGGACGAGTGGAGGAGACGACAGACAGAAGTCTGAGGACGAGTGGAGGAGACGACAGACAGAAGTTTGAGGACGAGTGGAGGAGACGACAGACAGAAGTCTGAGGACGAGTGGAGGAGACGACAGACAGAAGTTTGAGGACGAGTGGAGGAGACGACAGACAGAAGTTTGAGGACGAGTGGAGGAGACGACAGACAGAAGTTTGAGGACGAGTGGAGGAGACGACAGACAGAAGTTTGAGGACGAGTGGAGGAGACGACAGACAGAAGTTTGAGGACGAGTGGAGGAGACGACAGACAGAAGTTTGAGGACGAGTGGAGGAGACGACAGACAGAAGTCTGAGGACGAGTGGAGGAGACGACAGACAGAAGTTTGAGGACGAGTGGAGGAGACGACAGACAGAAGTTTGAGGACGAGTGGAGGAGACGACAGACAGAAGTTTGAGGACGAGTGGAGGAGACGACAGACAGAACTTTGAGGACGAGTGGAGGAGACGACAGACAGAAGTCTGAGGACGAGTGGAGGAGACGACAGACAGAAGTTTGAGGACCTCAGACATAGCTCAGATATTACAGACAAATGAATGATGCAAAAAGTACATGTGCCAAGTTGATCAATTAACATTTAGGTCGACCACAAATCTCAGAATCATCTCGCGACCCCCCAGGGTGTCATGACCCCCACCTTGGGAAAAACTGGACTAAACAACCAAAGGAGGTTGTCAGAGCCATAGCTGAAGCCAAAAACAGGAAATGTCCGCGTGTATATGTTTCCAACCTGCCACTGTTACTATGAAGAGACTCTTCAGAGGAACTCTTTAGGTCAACGTGAGTGACAGCAAATACAGTGTATTCTTTGTCTCCAATGAAAAGGCTGAGGCCTCATTGCACGTCAGTCTGTCACACAGATGAAGAAGGAAGTCATGGAGAGCGACTGTGAGAGTTAAAGATTGAGACGAGAAGTATTTGATAATAAAAAGTTAAAGGGTGACATTTTCTTATGTTAATTAATATTTTATGACTAGCATTATTTAAATAAAACAAAATAGGCGAGGAGCAGGTGAGGAGCAGGCGAGGGGCAGGCGAGGGGCAGGCGAGGGGCAGGCGAGGGGCAGGCGAGGGGCAGGCGAGGGGCAGGCGAGGGGCAGGTGAGGGGCAGGCGAGGGGCAGGCGAGGGGCAGGTGAGGGGCAGCAGTCACACATCAGGCCTACGTGAGCGCGGAGATACAGCTCCATATGCCCGCGTCTTATTTTCTATAATAATAATATGTTTTGGCTTTATCCGCACCACGACGCTCCCTTTGCTGTGTTTATGCGGCTCCGTCACCTCAGAGCGGCTGAAATGTAAACATGACTCTGTAAACCGGGGAAAAACAGATAAACTACGAAGACACGAGGCTGATTTGACCAAAATCTACAGAGAAAGCGCAGAGATGTTTGTTTGCGATGGAGTGAAGAGGCTGAAGCTGAATAAAGGATCACGGAACATGAGTCATCTCATAATAAAAGCCTAATTCACTCAGTTTTTCACAAAGCTCTGGCAGGAGAGCAGCGGCTCAGGTGCTTGGATCGCCCCCCCCCCCCCCCCCCCCCGACGCTTCTGACGCCAGTGAGCGGTATATCGCAAAACCGCGGAATTTTATTGATTACCGCCCGCGGTACGAAAAAATCCAAACCGGCTCAGCCCTACTCACTACATTCACCAGGCTCCTGGTGAACCCAAACGGTGTCCCACTTTGAAGTGAACGTTCCATCTGGTCCACATGGCCACCATTCCCTCAGGGAAACACGGAGCTGGATCACTGAGGCTTTGGGGATGTGTGAGCTACAGGGATCTTGGTCATGTTATATAAGAATACTGGAGTAAAAGTGTCTCATCAGCCTGGAAGCTGCACATGGGACGTTTCAACATGACAACGGCCCAAAGCACAGGGCCATGTGGACCACTCATGGGCTACAGCAGAAACAGAGAAGGCTTTGGAGTGGTCATCTCAGTCTGCTTTCGGGTCAGATTATTATATTATAAAATAATGAAATCATCATGAATGAATTTACTGTGTGTAGGGATGTATTCCTACCTTAGCTCCTTGTTTGAAAACAGCTTTTCCGATCTCTTTTCCTCCTTGTGAGAGAACAGAGAATATTTTCCCCGCCAGCTCCAGGGAAAACACAGACAGGACAGCGATGAGCGAAGGGGTTAGAACTTTGGTGACGCTCGTGACCTGTGCTTTCCACTTCATCATTATATCTTTGATCACATCATCCACATCTGTCAAAGGTATGTCCAGTCTGCTCCGTCTCGACAGGGCTTTCAGAAACTGCTCCACAGCATGCTTGTCCCTCTGGTCTGCGCTGCTGGATGGACACTCCTTCCTCAGTTTATTAAACTGGTCTTGAATTCCGTCTGTGATCTTGTTGCATCTCTTGTCTATCTTCTTCACTCGTCTCAGTTTGCTGCTGGACTTGAAGCCCTCTGTGATTTTGGTGACCACGCTGACTCCTGCTCCGACCCCTCCTGCCACAGCTCCGGCCAGAACGACAGAGGCTCCTCCTGTGAACGGCGCCGCCATGATGGACGCCAGCGACCCGAGCACAGCCACGGTGTTTCCGACGGTCTCCCACGCGTTACAGTCCTGCCTCAGAGACTCCAGCTCCCGGGCCAGACCCCTCAGGTTAGAGCTGCAGTCATCGGCCTCAGCCATCCACTCGTACATGAGTCCCAACAGACGGTCCGCGGTCCCCGACATGGTCACTCACTCCAGAACCCTAAAAGCAGATCACAATGACAATAGTTAGAAGCAAGGTGGGAGACTCGAGCTGCAGGGGAGGACTTCTCTGCTCTGGCCAGGACAAGAAGGTGTCTTAATAGTCGGCCTACTGTATATTTAATGTGTCATTTATTTGTATATTTTCATGAAGTATCTGTGCTCTAAAAAAACAGACTTGTACCACTGGGGGGATTTGAAAGTGGCGAATCTTACTGTTCGTTTTCGAGCGATGACATGTGCCCGAGCAGCCGGTTTGAGGCGAGACACTGCAGGTGAAGAGGGAAAAAATGTATATTTACAGATATCAATTTGAAGCTGTTGCTGTCGATCAGTGACATAAATGTCAGAAAAAAAATAAATTGCAAGTTTTCTGTCATTTTATCTTTTCATATCAGAACAAGGTGTTTTATGCCTAAAAATGCCCCAAATTTCCCGTCTTTTCGGCGACGAAATCTGAATAATGGATAGAGCTACATTCAAATTTATGGTTTCATTTTATTGATGAATGAGTTGCCAAGACTTTTTCAGAGCGGATTTCGGATTTTTTATTTAGTTTTAAAATAAGCTGTTTTTTAGTGGAAAATTTGTAAAAATTAAATTTTCGCCTTATTTTTTGACATTCAAAACTCAATAAATGGGGCTTAGGGATTAAATAATAAAAAATCTTCCAAATATTGTTCAGTCCAAGGCTGGAAAATGTGAAGTCTTTATGTCCGACTGACGTGGACATAGTGTCGCCACAATGACAGAAAAATGTGTTTTGAGAAAAAGGCCCTTGAAATTGCATTCTCCCATATAAGTCTATGGGGGAACATTGAATCAGCGCAATATTTAAACATGTTATTGTGAAGATTAGGCATATTTTCTGTTTCCGGGTGAAAGTTTATATGTTCAGAGACAGATTTGGCCCAAAACCTGAAAACTGAAAAAAATTAGTTTTGCCTGTAGTGTCTCCCCTTAAACACAGGATTCTGATTTCAATATCCCAGATTTATCAGTGATTTGAGAAATCACAGTACTCTCCAAAAGCACAAATACTTATTTTCACTGTCTGACACAAAACTAAAATTAACTTTTATTTTTTTGAGGTCAAGTACAATTGCAAAAAATATTTCTATGTGATATATGGCAGAAGAACGAGACATTTTTTTTAAGAAATGTTTTTGTTACAGACATTTCTGTCACGGTCCGCTTTCTGTTGCCCTGTTTTGGTTTGTTTTCTCGTGTTTATGTCCTTGGTGTTTTATTTTGACATGTGTTTTTGGTCTGTTGTGATGTGGTCTAATGTATCTCACCTGTGCCCCGCCCTCATGTGGGAACCCAGGGTGCTGAGGGGGCTGCAGGACCCCCTGGTGGATAGTTTGGGAACAGCAGGCAATATTAACCTCTTACCTCCCACCTGAACAGAGCACTTTCTCTCCAGTTTGGTTTTACCCAAATGTAAAAGCTTATTGGAAAAAGTGTAAAAAATAAATAAAAAAAAGGAAGCGACAAAAATGTCACAAAAAACAATAAAAAATGTCACAAAAAAATATAAAAAATTGACATAAAATAAAAAAAATGACAAAAAACAATAAAAATGTGATAAAAATCTAAATAAAAAATTGACAAAAAATAAATAAAATTTGACAAAAAACAACAAAAATGTGTCAAACTCTGGCAAATATGAGATGAAAAAGAATGTGAAAAAGTGACAACAACGAGACAGAAATGTGAGGAAAAGGATGTGTTTTGTATGTCTTGACTATGAGGCGTTTCTCTGCTCTATTTTTGGTCTTTGTTATTTTGATCCGATAATGAGAAGTTTGTTATGAATCTGGATTTATTATGTGATGTCCAGAATGTGCACCTTCAGCCTTATGCAAGAGCAACACAAGAACGTCCTGAACTAATGACTTTACTGTTGGGATTTGCTAAGAGGAGCCGTTTGTTGATCTAATTCGCTACAAAGACAATTCCTCAGTCTGGAATTGCCGCATAGATCTCACGGTTAAAGCCTAACTACACATTAAAAATATTGTGCCGTGAGCAGTAGTTTAAGTTGTGTAAGACTGAAAGGAGGGGGAGGGGCTTATAAGTTATAACTAACTTCTTCCTCCTCCCTTTGAGCAGCACTAACCTCTCATGTTGTGAATAATTCTGTATGTTATATCTATACCTGTGAGCATCTGTTGCTCAAATAAACTAAACTAAAACTTCCAATCACAGGATCCCAGAGAAGAACAAACTAAAATCACGTTCCCGGTTCAAACGTCTGGAGAAAACCTTTTCAAACTCACCAAATCCTGCACAAAGGATTCCTTTCCCAGAGACTGTTGAAGCTTTGATTTGACTCTACGTCCACTGAGCGCCCGGTCGTCTGCATCGGGTAATCGAGCCATTGTAAGATTGTAATAAATCTGCCGGCTGTTCAACGCTCTTGATTTAATGTTACTCCTCTTGAAGCTGGTCGATGAGCCGAGCCTCTACACTAAGCAGGCGCTACATGAAGAAGGAAGTCATGGACAGTGTGCATTAGACAGAACTTCAGGCTTCAGCTGGATGGAAGAATTAAGGGCTGAAACTTAAGTGTTTGTTTGAAAAAAAAGGCATAAAAGTGAAAAGAAAGTGATCACAATGATGCACAATCTAAAGATACATAAAAACAGTCACATGACATCACATTTAAATCTGGTGCAGGGTCAGTGTGTCCAAGTGTCCCTGAATAACAGTCAGTGATCTGCTTTTATCTGAGCGTGAACTCTGCTCTCATAACACTCCTCATGTGCCTGTGACGAGATAAGCTTTATTTGCTGTTTTAAATATGAACAAACATCTAAGCACACATTAAACATGTACAACAGGAAAGGTTGGGTGAATGGTGTGTGAGTGAGTGCGGTGGTCGGTCTGACCCAGGGCAGCTGTGGCTACTGAGCTGAACCTAAATGAACCTACATAGAAACATGGAACATGATCAAGTCTTTCAGGATCATCCAGTCAGATTTTTAGTTGGAATCGTGAACTAAACAATGTACAAGGACTTTCAGATTGTTGGAGAAGTTGAAACTTACTGGTTGGTCGGGCTGCGGTTCCTCAGGCTGACGCCGTCTGAGTCTGGATGACTCTGGGACAGACTGAGGACTGACCCAGGTCTGAACTGAGACCGAGCGGAGGAAGGAGCTCACTGTCATTGGCTGCACCTAAGTGAAAGTGAAGGTGTTGCATAAAGTCACCGGTGCTTCCATAAAACAGCTGAGAGTCTGCATGTTCCCTGATAACAGCTGGGTGTGTCGTCCTCATTACTGTCCAGAGTTCACTGACTTTATGTGGGAGGTTAGATCAAGTTCAAGGCCGTTTATCACCCACTTTCACCCATTATTCTGAAATAAATAAAAGTAAAGATTGTGGGTCCGCTTTATTTTCACGTAGGGCTGAGCAATGAGCCATTTTCATCGCGCCGCCTGTGTCTGTGTCTGTCTGTGTCTGTGTCTGTGTCTGTGTCTGTGTCTGTGTCTGTGCC
>NC_136866.1:30768743-30773743 GCF_951799975.1 Gobius niger
GTCTGTGTCTGTGTCTGTGTCTGTGCCTGTGTCTGTGTCTGTGTCTGTGCCTGTGTCTGTGTCTGTGCCTGTGTCTGTGTCTGTGCCTGTGTCTGTGTCTGTGTCAGTGTCTGTGTCTGTGTCTGTGTCTGTGTCTGTGCCTGTGTCTGTGTCTGTGTCTGTGTCTGAGTCTGTGTCTGTGTCTGTGTCTGTGTCTGTGTCTGTGTCTGTGCTGCCTGTGTCTGTGTCTGTGTCTGTGTCTGTGTCTGTGTCTGTGTCTGTGCCTGTGTCTGTGTCTGTGTCTGTGTCTGTGTCTCTGTCTGTGTCTGTGTCTGTGTCTCTGTCTGTGTCTGTGTCTGTGTCTGTGTCTGTGTCTGTGTCTGTGTCTGTGTCTGTGTCTGTGTCTGAGTCTGTGTCTGTGTCTCTGTCTGTGTCTGTGTCTGTGTCTGTGTCTGTGTCTGTGTCTCTGTCTGTGTCTGTGTCTGTGTCTGTGTCTGTGTCTCTGTCTGTGTCTGTGTCTGTGTCTGTGTCTGTGTCTCTGTCTGTGTCTGTGTCTGTGTCTGTGTCTGTGTCTGTGTCTCTGTCTGTGTCTGTGTCTGTGTCTGTGTCTGTGTCTGTGTCTGTGTCTCTGTCTGTGTCTGTGTCTGTGTCTGTGTCTGTGTCTGTGTCTCTGTCTGTGTCTGTGTCTCTGTCTGTGTCTCTGTCTGTGTCTGTGTCTGTGTCTGTGTCTGTGTCTCTGTCTGTGTCTGTGTCTGTGTCTGTCTCTGTGTCTGTGTCTGTGTCTGAGTCTGTGTCTGTGTCTGTGTCTGTGTCTCTGTCTGTGTCTGTGTCTGTGTCTGTGTCTGTGTCTGTGTCTGTGTCTGTGTCTGTGTCTGTGTCTCTGTCTGTGTCTGTGTCTGTGTCTGTATCTCTGTCTGTGTCTCTGTCTGTGTCTGTGTCTGTGTCTGTGTCTGTGTCTCTGTCTGTGTCTGTGTCTGTGTCTGTGTCTGTGTCTGTGTCTCTGTCTGTGTCTGTGTCTGTGTCTGTGTCTGTGTCTGTGTCTGTGTCTGTGTCTGTGTCTGTGTCTCTGTCTGTGTCTGTGTCTGTGTCTGTGTCTCTGTCTGTGTCTGTGTCTGTGTCTGTGCTGCCTGTGTCTGTGTCTGTGTCTGTGTCTGTGTCTCTGTCTGTGTCTGTGTCTGTGTCTGTGTCTGTGTCTGTGTCTGTGTCTGTGTCTCTGTCTGTGTCTGTGTCTGTCTCTGTGTCTGTGTCTGTGTCTGAGTCTGTGTCTGTGTCTGTGTCTGTCTCTGTGTCTGTGTCTGTGTCTGTGTCTGTGCCTGTGTCTGTGTCTGTGTCTGTCTCTGTGTCTGTGTCTGTGTCTGAGTCTGTGTCTGTGTCTGTGTCTGAGTCTGTGTCTGTGCCGTCTGTGTCTGTGTCTGTGTCTGTGTCTGTGCCTGTGTCTGTGTCTGTGTCTGTGTCTCTGTCTGTCTCTGTGTCTGTGTCTCTGTCTGTGTCTGTGTCTGTGTCTGTGTCTGTGTCTGTGTCTGTGCTGTGTCTGTGCTGTGTCTGTGTCTGTGTCTGTGTCTGTGTCTGTGTCTGTGTCTGTGTCTGTGTCTGTGTCTGTGTCGTCTGTGTCTGTGTCTGTGTCGTCTGTGTCTGTGTCTGTGTCTCTGTCTGTGTCTGTGTCTCTGTCTGTGTCTGTGTCTGAGTCTGTGTCTGTGTCTGTGTCTGTGTCTGTGTCTGTGTCTGTGTCTGTCTGTGTCTGTGTCTGTGTCTGAGTCTGAGTCTGTGTCTGTGTCTGTGTCAGTGTCAGTGTCTGTGTCTGTGTCTGTGTCTGTGTCTGTCTGTGTCTGTGTCTGTGTCTGTGTCTGTGCTGTGTCTGTGTCTGTCTGTGTCTGTGTCTGTGTCTGTGTCTGTGTCTGTGTCTGTGTCTGTGCTGTGTCTGTGTCTGTGTCTGTGTCTGTGTCTGTGTCTGTGTCTGTCTGTGTCTGTGTCTGTGTCTGTGTCTGTGTCTGTGTCAGTGTCAGTGTCTGTGTCTGTGTCTGTGTCTGTGTCTGAGTCTGTGTCTGTGTCTGAGTCTGTGTCTGTGTCTGTGTCTGTGTCTGTGTCTGTGTCAGTGTCAGTGTCTGTGTCTGTGTCTGTGTCAGTGTCTGTGTCTGAGTCTGTGTCTGTGTCTGTGTCTGTGTCAGTGTCAGTGTCTGTGTCTGTGTCTGTGTCTGTGTCTGTGTCAGTGTCTGTGTCTGTGTCTGTGTCTGTGTCTGAGTCTGTGTCTGTGTCTGTGTCTGTGTCTGTGTCTGTGTCTGTGTCTGTGTCTGTGTCAGTGTCTGAGTCTGTGTCTGTGTCTGTGTCGTCTGTGTCTGTCTGTGTCTGTGTCTGTGTCTGTCTGTGTCTGTGTCTGTGTCTGTGTCTGTGTCAGTGTCAGTGTCTGTGTCTGTGTCTGTGTCTGTGTCTGAGTCTGTGTCTGTGTCTGTGTCTGTGCCTGTGCTGTCTGTGTCTGTGCTGTCTGTGTCTGTGTCTGTGTCTGTGTCTGTGTCAGTGTCAGTGTCTGTGTCAGTGTCTGTGTCAGTGTCTGTGTCTGTGTCTGTGTCTGAGTCTGTGTCTGTGTCTGTGTCTGTGTCAGTGTCAGTGTCTGTGTCTGTGTCTGTGTCTGTGTCTGTGTCAGTGTCTGTGTCTGTGTCTGTGTCTGTGTCTGAGTCTGTGTCTGTGTCTGTGTCTGTGTCTGTGTCTGTGTCTGTGTCTGTGTCTGTGTCTGTGTCAGTGTCTGAGTCTGTGTCTGTGTCTGTGTCGTCTGTGTCTGTCTGTGTCTGTGTCTGTGTCTGTCTGTGTCTGTGTCTGTGTCTGTGTCTGTGTCAGTGTCAGTGTCTGTGTCTGTGTCTGTGTCTGTGTCTGAGTCTGTGTCTGTGTCTGTGTCTGTGCCTGTGCTGTCTGTGTCTGTGCTGTCTGTGTCTGTGTCTGTGTCTGTGTCTGTGTCAGTGTCAGTGTCTGTGTCTGTGTCTGTGTCTGTGTCTGTGTCTGAGTCTGTGTCTGTGTCTGAGTCTTTGTCTGTGTCTGTGTCTGTGTCTGTGTCTGTGTCTGTGTCCTCTGTGTCTGTGTCAGTGTCTGTGTCTGTGTCAGTGTCTGTGTCTGTGTCTGTGTCTGTGTCTGTCTGTTTCTGTGTCTGTGTCTGTGTCTGTGTCTGTCTGTTTCTGTGTCTGTGTCTGTGTCTGTGTCTGTGTCTGTGTCTGTCTGTTTCTGTGTCTGTGTCTGTGTCTGTGTCTGTGTCTGTCTGTGTCTGTGTCTGTGTCTGTGTCTGTGTCTGTGTCTGTGTCTGTGCTGTGTCTGAGTCTGTGTCTGTGTCTGAGTCTGTGTCTGTGTCGTCTGTGTCTGTGTCGTCTGTGTCTGTGTCTGTGTCTGTCTGTGTCTGTGCTGTGTCTGTGTCTGTGTCTGTGTCTGTGTCTGTGTCTGTGCTGTGTCTGTCTGTCTGTGTCTGTGTCAGTGTCTGTCTGTGTCTGTGTCTGTGTCTGTGTCTGTGTCTGTGTCTGTGTCAGTGTCTGTGTCTGTGTCAGTGTCTGTGTCAGTGTCTGTGTCTGAGTCTGTGTCTGAGTCTGTGTCAGTGTCTGTGTCAGTGTCTGTGTCTGTGTCTGTGTCTGTGTCTGTGTCTGTGTCTGTGTCTGTGTCTGTGTCAGTGTCAGTGTCTGTGTCAGTGTCTGTGTCTGTGCCTGTGTCTGTGTCTGTGTCTGTGTCTGTGTCTGTGTCTGTGTCAGTGTCTGTGTCAGTGTCTGTGTCTGTGTCTGTGTCTGTGTCTGTGTCTGTGCCTGTGTCTGTGTCTGTGTCTGTGTCTGTGTCTGTGTCTGTGTCAGTGTCTGTGTCAGTGTCAGTGTCTGTGTCAGTGTCTGTGTCAGTGTCTGTGTCTGTGCCTGTGCCTGTGTCTGTGTCTGTGTCTGTGTCAGTGTCTGTGCCTGTGTCTGTGTCTGTGTCTGTGTCTGTGTCAGTGTCTGTGTCAGTGTCAGTGTCTGTGTCAGTGTCTGTGTCAGTGTCTGTGTCTGTGCCTGTGCCTGTGTCTGTGTCTGTGTCAGTGTCAGTGTCTGTGTCTGAGTCTGTGTCTGAGTCTGTGTCTGTGTCTGTGTCGTCTGTGTCTGTGTCGTCTGTGTCTGTGTCTGCTGTGTCTGTGTCTGTGTCTGTGTCTGTGCCTGTGTCTGTGTCTGTGTCGTCTGTGTCTGTGTCTGTGCCTGTGTCTGTGTCTGTGTCTGTGTCTCTGTCTGTGTCTCTGTCTCTGTCTGTGTCTGTGTCTGTGTCTGTGTCTCTGTCTGTGTCTGTGTCTGTGTCTGTGTCTGAGTCTGTGTCTGTGTCTGTGTCTGTGTCTGTCTCTGTGTCTGTGTCTGTGTCTGTGTCTGTGCCTGTGTCTGTGTCTGTGTCTGTCTCTGTGTCTGTGTCTGTGTCTGAGTCTGTGTCTGTGTCTGTGCCTGTGCCTGAGTCTGTGTCTGTGTCTGTGTCGTCTGTGTCTGTGTCTGTGCCTGTGTCTGTGTCTGTGTCTGTGTCTGTGTCTGTGTCTGAGTCTGTGTCTGTGCCTGTGTCTGTGTCTGTGTCAGTGTCTGTGTCTGTGTCTGTGTCTGTGTCTGTGCCTGTGCCTGTGTCTGTGTCTGTGTCTGAGTCTGTGTCTGTGTCTGTGTCTGTGCCTGTGTCTGTGTCTGTGTCGTCTGTGTCTGTGTCTGTGTCTGTGCCTGTGTCTGTGTCTGTGTCTGTGCCTGTGTCTGTGTCTGTGCCTGTGTCTGTGTCTGTGTCAGTGTCTGTGTCTGTGTCTGTGTCTGTGTCTGTGCCTGTGTCTGTGTCTGTGTCTGTGTCTGAGTCTGTGTCTGTGTCTGTGTCTGTGTCTGTGTCTGTGGTGTCTGTGTCTGTGTCTGTGTCTGTGCCTGTGCCTGTGTCTCTGTCTGTGTCTGTGTCTGTGTCTGTGTCTGAGTCTGAGTCTGTGTCTGTGTCTGTGTCTGTGTCTGTGTCTGTGTCTGTGTCTGTGTCTGAGTCTGTGTCTGTGTCTCTGTCTGTGTCTGTGTCTGTGTCTGTGTCTGTGT
>NC_136866.1:30791243-30798221 GCF_951799975.1 Gobius niger
CATAAAAGTGAAAAGAAAGTGATCACAATGATGCACAATCTAAAGATACATAAAACCATCACATGACATCACATTTAAATCTGGTGCAGGGTCAGTGTGTCCCAGTGTCCCTGAATAACAGTCAGTGATCTGCTTTTATCTGAGCGTGAACTCTGCTCTCATAACACTCCTCATGTGCCTGTGACGAGATAAGCTTTATTTGCTGTTTTAAATATGAACAAACATCTAAGCACACATTAAACATGTACAACAGGATAGGTTGGGTGAATGGTGTGTGAGTGAGTGCGGTGGTCGGTCTGACCCAGGGCAGCTGTGGCTACTGATGTAAGCTGAACCTACACGGTTCATTTAGGGGCGGCACGGTATCGCAGTGGTTAGTGCTCTCGCTTCACAGCTAGAAGGTCCGGGTTCGATTCCCACCAGGACGGGGCCTTTCTGTGTGGAGTTTGCATGTTCTCCCCGTGTCTGCGTAGGTTTCCTCCGGGCACTCCGGTTTCCCCTACCACTAAAAACATGTACAATAGGCCAGGATGAATGATGTGTGAGTGATTGTATGGTGGTGTCAGAGGGTCCGTTGGCGCAGACGTGTGCAGTCGTGAAAGCGCTTCTGTCAGTCTCCTCCAGGGGAAACTGAAGCTACAAACGTAGTTTACACCGAGTGTGGAGTGAATGTACAAGTGTCTCATGTAAAAGCGCTTTGTGACCATGTCTGTGAAAGGCGCTGTATAAATAAAGATCTTCTTCTTCTTCTTCTTCTACATGGAACATGATCAAGTCTTTCAGGATCATCCAGTCAGATTTTTAGTTGGAATCGTGAACTTAAGGACTTTCAGATTGTTGGAGAAGTTGAAACTTACTGGTCGGTCGGGCTGCGGTTCCTCAGGCTGACGCCGTCTGAGTCTGGATGACTCTGGGACAGACTGAGGACTGACCCAGGTCTGAACTGAGACCGAGCGGAGGCAGGAGCTCACGGTCATTGGCTGCACCTAAGTGAAAGTGAAGGTGTTGCATAAAGTCACCTGTGCTTCCATAAAACAGCTGAGAGTCTGCATGTTCCCTGATAACAGCTGAGAGTCTGCACATTCCCTGATAACAGCTGGGTGTGTCGTCCTCATTACTGTCCAGAGTTCACTGACTTTATGTAGGAGGTTAGATCAAGTTCAAGGCCGTTTATCACCCACTTTCACCCATTATTCTGAAATAAATAAAAGTAAAGATTGTGGGTCCGCTTTATTTTCACGTAGGGCTGAGCAATGAGCCATTTTCATCGCGCCGCCTGTGTCTGTGCCGCCTGTGTCTGTGTCTGTGTCTGTGTCTGTGTCTGTCTGTGTCTGTGTCTGTGTCTGTGTCTGTGTCTGTGTCTGTGCCGCCTAAAGGACTGGTTTGATACAAATAAATTCACAAATCGACGCATTGAAGTGGAGATCCAGCTACACATTGATGACAACAACATTGAAAGAGTCTGTGAGCTCTGACCTTCCTGGGAGTAACTCGTGATCACAAGTTGAGCTGGAAAACCCGTATCGCTAAGATCAGAGACAAAAAACGTGTCTTTGGGCAGAGCGAGACATAAGCAGTCTTTACAGTTCTCTGATACTACCTTACCTGACCTACTGTGTGGAAATCTGGGGGAACACGTATGAAAGCAATACAGATGTTTTATATAAATTACAAAAGAAGGCCTTACGAATGATCCACAAAGTCGGATAAAGGGAGCTCACCAACCCACTGTTTGTACAGTCGCAGATTCATGTTTTCAGACCGTGATGGGGGTTAGAACCTAAGGAGGAAAATGAATCTTATAAAAAATATTCCCGCACAACTCAAAAAGTCTGTCTGTTACAGGAAGTGGAGTCGACCTCTGGAACTCATTAGAAGAGGATTTAAAAATGTGTTCAACTGTAGCACAATTTAAAATAATGTACAGGAAGCAAATACTGGAAAAGTCTGCAAAACTCCTGTAATGAATCTTCTGTTCCTGAACTATTATTGTCTTTGTTGTTTTGATCCGATAATGAGAAGTTTGTTATGAATATGGATTTATTATGTGATGTCCAGAATGTGCACCTTCAGCCTTATGCAAGAGCAACACAAGAATGTCATGAACTAATGACTTTACTGTTTGGGATTTGCTAAGAGGAGCCGTTTGTTGATTTAATTTGCTACAAAGACAATTCCTCAGTCTGGAATTGCCGCATAGATCTCACGGTTAAAGCCTAACTATACATTAAAAATATTGTGCCTGAGCAGTAGTTTAAGTTGTGTAAGACTGAAAGGAGGGGGAGGGGCTTATAAGTTATAACTAACTTCTTCCTCCTCCCTTTGAGCAGCACTAACCTCTCATGTTGTGAATAATTCTGTATGTTATATCTATACCTGTGAGCATCTGTTGCTCAAATAAACTAAACTAAAACTTCCAATCACAGGATCCCAGAGAAGAACAAACTAAAATCACGTTCCCGGTTCAAACGTCTGGAGAAAACCTTTTCAAACTCACCAAATCCTGCACAAAGGATTCCTTTCCCAGAGACTGTTGAAGCTTTGATTTGACTCTACGTCCACTGAGCGCCCGGTCGTCTGCATCGGGTAATCGAGCCATTGTAAGATTGTAATAAATCTGCCGGCTGTTCAACGCTCTTGATTTAATGTTACTCCTCTTGAAGCTAGTCAATGAGCCGAGCCTCTACACTAAGCAGGCGCTACATGAAGAAGGAAGTCATGGACAGTGTGCATTAGACAGAACTTCAGGCTTCAGCTGGATGGAAGAATTAAGGGCTGAAACTTAAGTGTTTGTTTAAAAAAAAAGGCATAAAAGTGAAAAGAAAGTGATCACAATGATGCACAATCTAAAGATACATAAAACCATCACATGACATCACATTTAAATCTGGTGCAGGGTCAGTGTGTCCCAGTGTCCCTGAATAACAGTCTGCTTTTATCTGAGCGTGAACTCTGCTCTCATAACACTCCTCATGTGCCTGTGACGAGATAAGCTTTATTTGCTGTTTTAAATATGAACAAACCACATATTAAACATGTACAACAGGATAGGTTGGGTGAATGGTGTGTGAGTGAGTGCGGTGGTCGGTCTGACCCAGGGCAGCTGTGGCTACTGATGTAAGCTGAACCTACACGGTTCATTTAGGGGCGGCACGGTAGCGCAGCGGTTAGTGCTCTCGCTTCACAGCTAAAAGGTCCGGGTTCGATTCCCACCAGGACGGGGCCTTTCTGTGTGGAGTTTGCATGTTCTCCCCGTGTCTGCGTAGATTTCCTCCGGGCACTCCAGTCAGATTTTTGGTTGGAATCGTAAACAATGTACAAGGACTTTCAGATTGTTGGAGAAGTTGAAACTTACTGGTTGGTCGGGCTGCGGTTCCTCAGGCTGACGCCGTCTGAGTCTGGATGACTCTGGGACAGACTGAGGACTGACCCAGGTCTGAACTGAGACCGAGCGGAGGCAGGAGCTCACTGTCATTGGCTGCACCTAAGTGAAAGTGAAGGTGTTGCATAAAGTCACCTGTGCTGAGAGTCTGCATGTTCCCTGATAACAGCTGAGAGTCTGCATGTTCCCTGATAACAGCTGAGAGTCTGCATGTTCCCTGATAACAGCTGAGAGTCTGCATGTTCCCTGATAACAGCTGGGTGTGTCGTCCTCATTACTGTCCAGAGTCCACTGACTTTATGTAGGAGGTTAGATCGAGTTCAAGGCCGTTTACTGATTGTTTCTTCCAATAACTTATCACCCACTTTCCCCCATTATTCTGAAATAAATAAAAGTAAAGATTGTGGGTCCGTTTTATTTTCATGTAGGGCTGAGCAATGAGCCGTTTTCATCGCGCCGTCTGTGCTGCCTGTGTCTGTGCTGCCTGTGTCTGTGTCTGTGCTGCCTGTGTCTGTGCTGCCTGTGTCTGTGCTGCCTGTGTCTGTGCTGCCTGTGTCTGTGTCTGTGTCGCCTGTGTCGTCTGTGTCGTCTGTGTCGTCTGTGTCGTCTGTGTCTGTGTCGTCTGTGTCGCCTGTGTCGTCTGTATCGTCTGTGTCGTCTGTATCGTCTGTGTCGTCTGTGTCGCCTGTGTCGCCTGTGTCGTCTGTGTCGTCTGTGCCGTCTGTGTCGCCTGTGTCTGTGTCGTCTGTGTCGCCTGTGTCGTCTGTATCGTCTGTGTCGTCTGTATCGTCTGTGTCGTCTGTGTCGCCTGTGTCTGTGTCGTCTGTGTCGCCTGTGTCGTCTGTATCGTCTGTGTCGTCTGTATCGTCTGTGTCGTCTGTGTCGTCTGTGTCGTCTCTGTCGTCTGTGTCGTCTGTGTCGTCTGTGTCGCCTGTGTCTGTGTCGTCTGTGTCGCCTGTGTCGTCTGTATCGTCTGTGTCGTCTGTGTCGTCTGTGTCGTCTGTGTCGTCTGTGTCGTCTGTGTCGTCTGTGTCGTCTGTGTCGTCTGTGTCGTCTGTATCGTCTGTGTCGTCTGTGTCGTCTGTGTCGTCTGTGTCGCCTGTGTCTGTGTCGTCTGTGTCGCCTGTGTCGTCTGTATCGTCTGTGTCGTCTGTATCGTCTGTGTCGTCTGTGTCGTCTGTGTCGTCTCTGTCGTCTGTGTCGTCTGTGTCGTCTGTGTCGCCTGTGTCTGTGTCGTCTGTGTCGCCTGTGTCGTCTGTATCGTCTGTGTCGTCTGTGTCGTCTGTGTCGTCTGTGTCGTCTGTGTCTGTGTCGTCTGTGTCGTCTGTGTCTGTGTCGTCTGTGTCATCTGTGTCGTCTGTGTCGTCTGTGTCGTCTGTGTCGTCTGTGTCGTCTGTGTCGTCTGTGTCGTCTGTGCCGTCTGTGTCGCCTGTGTCGTCTGTGTCGTCTGTGTCGTCTGTGTCGTCTGTGTCGCCTGTGTCGCCTGTGTCGTCTGTATCGTCTGTGTCGTCTGTGTCGCCTGTGTCGTCTGTGTCGTCTGTGTCGTCTGTGTCGTCTGTGTCGTCTGTGTCGTCTGTGTCGTCTGTGCCGTCTGTGTCGTCTGTGTCGTCTGTGTCTGTGTCGTCTGTGTCGTCTGTGTCGCCTGTGTCGTCTGTGTCGTCTGTGCCGTCTGTGTCGTCTGTGTCGTCTGTGTCGTCTGTGTCGTCTGTGTCGTCTGTGTCGTCTGTGCCGTCTGTGTCGTCTGTGTCGTCTGTGTCTGTGTCGTCTGTGTCGCCTGTGTCGCCTGTGTCGTCTGTGTCGTCTGTGCCGTCTGTGTCGCCTGTGTCGTCTGTGTCGTCTGTGTCGTCTGTGTCGCCTGTGTCGCCTGTGTCGCCTGTGTCGCCTGTGTCGTCTGTGTCGTCTGTGTCGTCTGTGTCGCCTGTGCCGTCTGTGTCGCCTGTGTCGTCTGTGTCGTCTGTGTCGTCTGTGTCGTCTGTGTCGTCTGTGTCGTCTGTGTCGCCTGTGTCGCCTGTGTCGCCTGTGTCGCCTGTGTCGTCTGTGTCGTCTGTGTCGTCTGTGTCGTCTGTGCCGCCTGTGTCGTCTGTGTCGTCTGTGTCGTCTGTGTCGTCTGTGTCGTCTGTGTCGCCTGTGTCGCCTGTGTCGCCTGTGTCGCCTGTGTCGTCTGTGTCGTCTGTGTCGTCTGTGTCGTCTGTGTCGCCTGTGTCGTCTGTGTCGTCTGTGTCGCCTGTGTCGCCTGTGTCGCCTGTGTCGTCTGTGTCGTCTGTGTCGTCTGTGTCGTCTGTGTCGTCTGTGTCGTCTGTGTCGTATGTGTCGTCTGTGTCGTCTGTGTCGTCTGTGTCGTATGTGTCGTCTGTGTCGTCTGTGTCGTCTGTGTCGTATGTGTCGTCTGTGTCGTCTGTGTCGTCAGTGTCGCCTGTGTCGCCTGTGTCGTCTGTGTCGTCTGTGTCGTCTGTGTCGTCTGTGTCGTCTGTGTCGTATGTGTCGTCTGTGTCGTCTGTGTCGTCTGTGTCGCCTGTGTCGTCTGTGTCGTCTGTGTCGTCTGTGTCGTCTGTGTCGTCTGTGTCGCCTGTGTCGCCTGTGTCGTCTGTGTCGTCTGTGTCGTCTGTGTCGTCTGTGTCGTCTGTGTCGTCTGTGTCGTCTGTGTCGCCTGTGTCGTCTGTGTCGCCTGTGTCGTCTGTGTCGTCTGTGTCGTCTGTGTCGTCTGTGTCGTCTGTGTCTGTGTCGTCTGTGTCGTCTGTGTCGTCTGTGTCGTCTGTGTCGTCTGTGTCGTCTGTGTCGTCTGTGTCGTCTGTGTCGTCTGTGTCGTCTGTGTCTGTGTCGTCTGTGTCGTCTGTGTCGTCTGTGTCGTCTGTGTCGTCTGTGTCGCCTGTGTCGTCTGTGTCGTCTGTGTCGTCTGTGTCGTCTGTGTCGTCTGTGTCGTCTGTGTCGTCTGTGTCGTCTGTGCCGTCTGTGTCTGTGTCGCCTGTGTCGTCTGTGTCGTCTGTGTCTGTGTCGTCTGTGTCGTCTGTGTCGTCTGTGTCGTCTGTGTCGTCTGTGTCGCCTGTGTCGTCTGTGTCGTCTGTGTCGTCTGTGTCGTCTGTGTCGTCTGTGTCTGTGTCGTCTGTGTCGTCTGTGTCGTCTGTGTCGTCTGTGTCGTCTGTGTCGTCTGTGTCGTCTGTGTCGTCTGTGTCTGTGTCTGTGTCGTCTGTGTCGTCTGTGTCGTCTGTGTCGTCTGTGTCGTCTGTGTCGTCTGTGTCGTCTGTGCCGTCTGTGTCTGTGTCGTCTGTGTCTGTGTCGTCTGTGTCGTCTGTGCCGTCTGTGTCTGTGTCGTCTGTGTCGCCTGTGTCGTCTGTGTCGTCTGTGTCGTCTGTGTCGTCTGTGCCGTCTGTGTCTGTGTCGCCTGTGTCGTCTGTGTCGTCTGTGTCTGTGTCGTCTGTGTCTGTGTCGTCTGTGTCGTCTGTGTCTGTGTCGTCTGTGTCTGTGTCGTCTGTGTCTGTGTCGTCTGTGTCGTCTGTGTCTGTGTCGTCTGTGTCTGTGTCGTCTGTGTCTGTGTCGTCTGTGTCGTCTGTGTCTGTGTCGTCTGTGTCTGTGTCGTCTGTGTCGTCTGTGTCTGTGTC